>NC_056525.1:171911686-172071938 GCF_019175285.1 Sceloporus undulatus
GACGCTCACCACCCTTTTCTTGTTCTGCCTCCTAACCCTCCGACCTCTATCTTCCTCAGCCTCGCTCCCCAGTGCTCTAGGCTGAGCCTCTTCCCTTTCCAAGATAGTGGTCTAGATCGGAGGGAAGTCTAGCCCACTCTATTCTGCGCTGGTCAGGCCCCCACCTGGAATATTGTCCTCCAGTTCGGGCCCACCTCATTCAAAACGAGATTGAGGAAAATGGAAGCCATGTGTCCAAAGGCGGGCGACTAAAGGGTGAAGGGTCTGTAAACCATGAAGCCCTATGAGGAACGACTCAGGGACTCTGGGGGATGTTTAGCTGGAGAAGGAAGTGAAGACTTGGATATGATATCGATGTTTAAAATATTTGAAAAGGCTGTACATTGAGGAGGGAGCTAGCTTGTTTTCTGCTGCTCCAGAGACTAGGACCCAGAGCAATGGATGCCAGCTAAGGGGAAAAGAGCTTCACCTAAACCATTAGAGAAGAAACTTCCTGACAGTACGGGCTGTTCGACAGTGGAACACACTTTAATAGGAGGTTTCTGCGAGTCTCTTCCCTGGAGCTCTTTAAGCAGAGGCTGGATGGCATAACTCTGGGTTGATGATTTGATTGATTGAGTTCCTGCATGGCAGACATGGTTGGACAACTGGATGGCCTTACGGTTCTTCCAAACTCTACGAGTCCCATCTAATCTTAAATTTATTTATTAGAGAGCTGTAAGGTTTCCACAGTGCTTTACGTCGTAAGGGTCTCAAATAAAATAACAAGTAAAAGAGAATAAAAACCTTGCCAGCTGAGTGTTGTTGTATGAGTCATAAAACAACAACCTTTCACAATTAAAAATTACTTCTCTCCAACTTTCCCAGCATTTTTGTCTTTTCCAATGACTTTTGCCTTCTCACAATGCGGCACAACACAACAGCCTCATATTTGGTCATCTTGAGCTTCCAGAGAGGTTTCGGCTTCCGTCCTTTCTAGGGATCCGCTGTAACGTCCCAATTTTGGATGGGACAGCTGGATATTACCATAGTTCATCATGTTATCATCTCAGTTCTAAAAGTCACAGGCACCCTGGGAGCTGAGGCATTCCAAGACTCCCCCCCCCCCCACGCTGCTTTTATGTCTCTGTTACCTTCACACTTGTGGCCTCCCTATGAGTCCATCCATCTAGTCTTCCTCTCTTTTACTTCCCCTCTACCTTCCCTAACATTACAGTACTATCTTCCACGATTATGCCTTCTCATGATGTGGCCCAAACTCAACAGCCTCAGTTCGATCCTCTTGGCTCCAGGGAGAATTCAGTTATTCAAGGACCCATTTGTTTGTCTTTTTGGTGTCCCTGGTATCCTTAGCACTCTTCACAGGCACCAATCTCACTGAGCTGATATTCTTCTTATACACTTTCTTTACTGTCCCGCTCTCACATCCATACATGGTGACGGAGAATACACTGGTTGTTACTATAATAACCTTAGTGCTTCAGGGTGTATCAGTTTCCTCATCTTGGCTTCCAGTGAGATATACTGGCTTGATCTGTTCTAGGGATCCACTGAGGTTCCCATTGGTGGGGGGGGCCCGGAACGCAGGATATAAATGTATTTCCACATCATTGTCATCCTCTTTTTTAGAATATTGGCTCGTCCTATGGAATCAGACAGGACTTCCTGTCCTCTACGTCTCTGGTATTTATACCCCACTTCTTCAGCAAAACAAAGGCTTCTTCAGAGCCCTGGTTTTACAATCTTGTAGCTTAAGGCTCATCGCTTCCCTAATAAAGTCATTCCATCCGTCCATGCGATCTTCCTCTCTTTCTACTACTTTTTACCTTACACTCATCCCTCCTCATTGCAAGGGCCCTTTTTTTTTTGCGGATTTTATTATTCATTGATTTATTTACTCTCTTCTCTTCTCAGGAATCTCTAGGTCCTCCAGTGCACACTCTGTGGTCAGCTTTAACCAAAAGTCGCACCAACGACTAGCGAGAAACTCCTCTTAGGCATTGTAGCTCCTCCAGTACAATTTATGTGCCTCAAAAGTCTGGCCGCATGTTGACCACAGCGTTGCCTGGAGGACCTAGATGCTTTAGCGAGGTGCTGCTCTCACCGGCTATACACACACGTTCGTGTTTGCGTATTGCAGATTTACCATTCAAGTGTGTTTTGGTCATGCTGCACTAACTCTGGTAAATGTCGGAGGGATGAGTGTATTCTCTTTTCCCAGTGCAATCATGCCTTCTCATGATGTGGCCAGAGACACAGCTTCTTCATCTTGGCTTCCACCGGTGTTACGGCGAAAGTCAACACCGCCATTGACCCCCCCCTGTTGGTTGGTTTTTAAAACAAAAACGAGTTAGTACCCAGTAACCATAGTTATTTATAAGATACTCAGTTGTGATGTACGAGCATTTGAGTTTTGGACTAGTATTCCAGGAAAACCCACGGCCATCTGCAAAACCCAGTAGTGAACCAGGGGCACGTCACACTTTCTCAGCTTCAGATGGCATACCGCGACCCCATTAGCCAATCCCTCTTGTATTTTTTCTTACAAAATATTGCCAAAGCCCCAACCCACCCCCACACATGTAGACATTTGCCTTAGGAGTCTGCTGGAAAAAAATTGAAGGTTTCACAAAAACCAGTTGCATTAATCTGCACCACACGTAATATAAGTTGCAATTTATCTCCAACCTATACAATAACCTGACCGTTACTTGTTCTGAGTAGCTGCTTCTGCTTGAGCGTATAATCTGCAGATCCATCATAACACTGTTCCATCTAATTAGCATCCCTCTTGAAGAATTCTGACAACTGTGGAGCACCAGGTGATCTGTTTAAAAATGGCTTCTTAAAGTACCTCCTTTGTTAGGAGAAAGCGACTACTTTTAACCTTATTTTTTATTTTTTATTTTTTATAATTTTGCTTACCCCAGTCCACCCACTTTTTTAATCTATTCTCAGTCTATCCTGGCTGGTTCTCTCTCGCTTCAACATCCTTGGCATAAGGAGGAGATGTCCAGACGAAAACACAAACTTTGGTGTTGGGACCTGCCGCAATATGCCTAGCAACAGTGCAGTAAACTTTTGACCTGGGAAAAGAATGGGGCTCTGTTCGAGGACACTATCTACTCTATCTCCCACTGCCCTGATTGGCCACCCACAGGACAACAAAAGTAAACACTCTGTAGCTGACTTCGAAAATCCTGATGAGTATGTCGTGAACTGCAAAACAAAGCGCGCGGACCCCCCGGACCCAAACCTTATACGACTGCAATCACCAACAACCCGCCTCTTTTTTTTACTTCACCCCCGGCTGATCTACACCAACCCCCCACCCAAACCTAATAGATCTCTTAAGAATCACCACACGGCGAACTCATAGAAAAATGGAAGGCTGTTTAAGAGAAAGTTTTGGACAAGCGGCCTTCATGTGATTTCTTGAAGGTTCCAACTTATGCTCTTTGTTTAGTGTGCAATGCATATCTGACCTCGTTGGTTCATTTCATGTAGGCATAATGTTTTGTTTGAAATACCCAAGTTCGTTGTGAGACATATTAAATTGCTGCTCTTTGCTGCTTAGGAAACTCTGTTTCCAAGTATTTCAGGGCCTATGATACCTCTTTTAAGGTAAGCTCAGTTGCCCAGGGACCCATTCTCTCCTTCATCAAGTGCGGTTAGTACCTGTAATGGATACGGATTTAACTTCATGTTCCTCCTCGATCTGTTACAAAGATTTGCAACCAAACATTTTGGGTTTTTTTTGTGTATGTGAATGATCTTGTCATTAGTCTATCAGGGGGGGCCATTCCGTATCTCTGAGGAGTACACTCTATTTTTAGTGGCCAGGATTGTTTCAGTAGCCAAAAAATACCACGCCCCCGCTAGTTTTTGTCCCCACTCCCCCCCGGTGCATTCGATACGCATCACACCGCGACCCCCTCGCTTTATCTGGTCTGCATGTGCCCTCCTAAAGTATTGTCTCTATAAGATAATATTTTATCCCTCATTTTTTTATTGCGTGAAAACATTAGTCCATTAAGTACCTTCCACAGAAGAAAGTACCACGGATCTTCAGTTGTAAACGATTAGAGTAAATTTGGAACTTGCATATATTGTACAATCTTCTTCTGTACGTTTGTTCGTCTTCTTGCATCCAAAGTTTTTTTAATTGGCCAGTTTCTGTAATGACACTGACTGGTAAGTTACATTACAGACTTAACTCTGACGAATAGTTGCAAACAAGTGTCCCTGGTTTGTTAATATCTGACTGTTTTTACACAAATACTCCCTGGCACCCCAGTGGCAGCAGTATATTGATTTCATTATATGCATTTCGAAGACATTTGTTTCACAAAATTTTTTTAATCTCACAGGTTTGATACATTCTGAACTACGGGACGAAAGCGCATTGGGGTTCATGGCAACATCCCCAGTCGTTCTTTGCCAGCCGAAAAAGGCGTGGTCTGCAAAAAGTTGGCTTTTCTGTCCTGCCACAGTGGAAGTCGGCTTTTAAGGCTCTGGCAGTGTGGCATCTAAATACATTGCCGCGGAGCAACCTGAACCCTGGGCCCCATGTAAATGGCTGGGCCATTTCGGTGGTTTGGGGGGGGTATCAATATGTACTGCCACCCTCTACAAGCCGGCTGGACACAAGATTTTATGCGGGTCTGTTCCGGCCCTAAGAAACCTAAGGACCTTTATATTTTTTATATGTTATCGTTTACCCGTTGTTTTTTGTACATGTACCTACCTTATTTTGCGAATTGATGCTCATATTCCTCCCGCTATATTCTTCCGTACTAGTTACAGAGATTTTCATGTAGTTCTTCAGCTGTTTGTTTTGCTTTTTTTATTTATTTCTTTATTTTTTTTTTTTCTTTTTTTTTCTCTTTTTTTTTTTTTTTTGGTAGTTTTATACTCTGCTCTAATGCCTAAAGGCTTATGCATTGTTTATGTCTTTGTTTTGTCTTTACAATATTTTTATTGATTTTTTTTTTAAAAATGAAGGTTCCTGTACCTCAGTTACAATCGTAAAAAGTATTTATTCGACACATTATTGGCCATAATGCAGAACGCACAGTAAAAAGGGATACATGATGATAAAAGACGGTACAAAACAAAGTTTAACAACCTTATTTAAAAATCCTATAAACATTTCCAGTGTGGCAGGGCCACCCAAGATTGGTTCTAGCCTACTGCAAAGTTACTGATTGCCTGCTGAAATTGTGTATAGATACAGTTGACCATTGTTTATATTGGCAACAACCTTACTACTATTATATCCGGGTTGGTTGTCCAATAAGCCAGCCAGTGCCCAAGCTCGCTCACACCACATGCGAATGGCGTTACGTCCTTGATGTTTATACAAGGTAAAATAAGGCAGAAGTTGCTGTCACTGGAGTATGAGCACTGGAGTCAGTCTACTGTACCTTGCTCTGTTGTTTCTATTTCTTCGTATCAACTTTTCACCCGGACAGTTAAGGGTTAACTGGATCGCATTGTATTTAAAAGGATAATAATATGTACAGTAAAACCCGCAGCATCAAATAGTTCCCCTCTCCACGCACACCGTGTGTTTTACACTGTTGTTTAGTTAGTATAGATTATTAATATTTTTTTTTTTTTTTTTTTTTTTGTGGTTAACTGCTTTTATTTTTCTGTTTGTTTTGTGTTTTTTTTTTGTTTTGGAGCCGGCATTTTTCCTACAAAGGCCACGACAATCCTAAACAAAAACACCCACAATTGTTTTTTCGTCCTTGCCATGGTAACCCCACGTCCGGTTGTTTGGCATTCCTGTCACTACACCACTCCACCTTCTTCCTAGCTTTACATGTGTGTTTAGATTTGTGTCGTTTTATCCAGGTGAACCTCGGTCTTTTTTGATAATCTGTGCTTTTTTTAGTTTTTTTTGCTATTCCTTTATGACCTTTGGTCCTTTCTATGTTTGTTCTTTATTTATTTAAATGCAGGTATTTTATCGGGACCCACCGATCTTTACTGTGCTTTTCTTATGTAGAAAGGCAATTGTATAAATTGCCGCCTCCCTATAATAGAACAACAAGTTAAAAATGCTTCGCTCCCCCCCCTTTTTTTTTTTTTTTATGTACATTCTTTTGTTATGTTTATTTTTATTTTGTGGAACGTTTGTGTATTTTGTGTTGTTTCTCCTGGGGACCCGTTCTGGACCCCCCCACCGGATATCAAAATCGCAGATGCTAAGTTCTTTTGTAACCCACACAATAGCCCGCATGTGGAATTGCAGATATACCGCCCTTAGGGACACGCTTATCCCCCCCATTGGCCAACAAAAAGAACCACTAATGGGCGCCACGCAGCGCCCTCTCGCAACATATCGTGATAGGCTTGCTCCCCCGCCGTTGCAAAACAATTCCGCGTACCAAGTGTCCAACTGTACATCTCTCTGTTTCAGATTTGGATCTACAGTAATCCTCCCAATCCTGCGTCGCCCGCTCCGCCTGCTTCTTTTTGGACAATCATGTCGAAACACGGCAAACTAGCCTAGTCAAGCCCCATTGAAAACCATGTGTTCGCTCTTGTCTGTAGGCATATGAACACACTCTGTTCCTATTTTTGTTTCCTCTTACTTTTTTTGCTTTGGCACTTTTTCCCTCGCGAATGAGATTAAGACTGCCAGACTTCCAAGTCTGCAAAAGGAGGGAACAACTGTTTATCATTGTTAGTTTGTTTAGATAATTTATGTTGTTGTACAAAAAAAGACAAAAACCGTGGCTCTGCCAGAGGTGTACAAATATGTTGTGTTAAAACCCCCCACACACACACAGGAAAAGAGGAATAATAAAAATATAAGGCTATACAGTTTTTCCAAACCAGAAAAGAATAGAAAATACATGTTATAATAAAGCGATTGACTAAAAAACGTATATATCAGATGTCAAACATTGAAAAAGCTTTGGGGAACATATTTTAATTGGGATTATAAAAAAATGGGGGAAGGAGAGTCCAAGATTTTTAAGGAGTAATCCAATGATGGAGCAGTAGCAAAAAGGACAAAGCTGAAAAATGGGGGAGCTAGGTTGTGTTGGCTTTGACATTTCACACAGATGATGACTGAATACAAGAAGACAGGGTATCCAATAAAGAGTTATCAAAAGGGGGTAACAATCAAAATATGGGCCAAAAAGATCATTGTAGCCACGTTGCATGAGAGACTAAGGTGAGTACTGGCAGACTGTTTGAAAGGATGACCAGGGCATAAACTGAAGGTTTAGTGAGGAGTAGAAAGCAGAATATAGTATAGTATATAATTTGCTGAATAAATTTTTAATGCCCAGCCAAATATACAAAAAATATTAATAGTTGCTATGTAGAATGTGCGTGGTTGTGTATAAGTGGTGATGAGCCGTGTGGTGCCAGGGTGACATTGGGGAGGAGCAGACCAGGATCTAATCCCGGCTTGCTAACAGAACCCATGGTGGCTTTGGGCAACGTTACACTCTAACTTTAGAGGATGACATAGCAAACCCTCTGGTCGTTTGCAAGAAAAAACCCAGTGATAGGGTTGGTAAGTCGAAAAAAACAATTTGAAGGCACAACAAACAAATGTATTTATTATTCTTTAAGAAGGAATTTACCTCAAGTGAGCCGAGATCATAGAATCTGCTTTATTCAGCATATAATCAAACTGAGAATTTTTGCTACAAGATCTGGACAAAGTATTACACCTTGTTGTTCCCTCCCTGAATTGATGAATTATCAGTATAGAAGATTTGTGGACCAGGAGGGGCAATAGGAGACCTGCAACAAGTGTGAGAGAATTGTTTATTTTGCTTTTTGTGTGAAGTTTTGTACATAGTTGTTTACTTAAATAATATATATTTTTAACATGCCAACCCCCCCCCCAAAAAAAAAAAAGGATACAATGAAGCCTACAAGGATGAGTGACTAGTTCAAATGGCTTTAAAGGGATGTTAGGTCATTTATGGAGTAAGGTAAACAAACAGGTTTATTTATCTTTTGAAATTGAAATATCCTACCTATTTGCAGTATCTCAGGGTAACAATCATATACAATCTGTTTTAAACACTTAAGGGAACTTTAAACTAAAGCAACAAAGCATAATTAGGTACTGTAGTCCTAAACCTTTTCAAACAATTAAAGCAAATGAAAACAAAAAAGCTAACGATTAGTCAACGACTGATATCCAAAGCTTTTATTAAAAACCAGCATGCCAGAAATAAAGCGTATTTAAAATAGTTCTATTGTACATCTGTACAACATGTATGTGAAACGATGTTGAAGCTAAAGTCCAGCTGAATCCTGTCTGCTGAAAAGGGCAATCAGAGTAGTGCTTTAGTGTGTTGTAGATTGCAGTGCATAATGTTGCTCTAGGGAGGCATAATGATGGTGAATGGGCTTTGGTAATCCTGCAGGGCTGTCTATAGGTTTAAGAATAATTATCTTATAATAGCAGCAGATAATGGATTTACAGAAGCCAAAATCATATCTACAGTTGTGAATGATGAAATGGCAGGGTGCCTGCCCTGGCATAGGCAAATGCGTGGGTACATCCTCATAGGCAATTCCAAAACAATTGATTTTCTGCCATTTGACACTGATTTTCCAGATAAATAAACATCAACATAACTCCATGCTGTTGCCCAGAATTTGGAGGATGCTGCACTACATTTTGCATATGAGTCTAATGTTTTTGGCTGTCGCTTTGACAGGTAATAAAAAATAAATTGAGCAGAATACCAGTTCTGACAGATGACAAAGGCTTAACAGACTAATTTCTCAGGCAAGCTATGACATGATTCCGGCTGGTCACAACTGAGGGATTCTGTTTCAAAGATTGTAACAGTGAGCCAGTTATGTTGGTTTGGGGAAATAGTGAAGGAGGGGACTTGGTTCTAAATAATCTGATGATATGTTTCACTTTACTTGGAATAGAGAGATGTTAAAATTATCTGCGTGTAAATCTGTTAGTTTAAACCAGTGTTAGATATATAAATAAATTTGTTGAGCATTTCAATAAACTGTGTTAATTTAGATTAAATGTTCATAAGCCAAAAATTTGTGCTTACTAGCATTTTATTCCTCTTATGGAATACTTGTAAATATATTTGTTATTCTTTCACTTAATAGCTATATTAATCACACTTCTTAAATTTCAGTGGTCACACGCAGTGATGCAATTAAAACAAAACACCACACACAAACTCCGGTGCATTAACTTAGTCACTCTTTTATATTATTCTGTCTGTTTTATTGGTCCAAACACACTGCGAAATATCCCGTTTGAGGCAACTTTAACTACCCTGGCTCAATGATAGGGATGCTGGGAGTGTAGTTTATTTGGTATTAGAGATCTGCCAGAGAAGGCTAAAGTCTACAAAATACAGTTTCAGAATTCCCTTCATAGAGCCAGGGCAATTAAAGGGGTCTCAGACGGATTATCTGGAAGTGTGTTTTTGGACCAAGTGTAAACAACAGCCAAGAATAATATAAAAGAGTGACTAATGCACAAGTATATAAGTATAATGCATCAGCTGTGACTGGAAAGGGTTGTTACAAGAAACTTTTGAAAGGGTAATTTTCACATATTTTCTACAAAATCAGATGCAGATAGATGACATTCTGAAACTAATGTAGTAAGAGCAGGTGGAGGCCTGGGGACTTTTTATATCAGGGACAGTGAATTGTCTGCCACCTTGGGTTCCCTGTTTCTGATGATTAGTTGCAGTGTCCATTGTAGAGAAAAAAATGCAACATGCATTGTGGTTATCTTGTCGGATTCCAAAGTGCTTGGGTTAGGATGGCTGATCTGAATGGGTAATGAAGCTCTTGCCTTGAAGAAAGACTGTATGATAGAGATGACAACGTTAAAAATGGATTTAGTGATCAACACAGCACCTGCCTTTTAAACATCTTTGTTTAGTTATCAATTAGTTGTCCTTGATCAGGGCTGCTACTTGCGGACACTGAGGTGCCCTGCCTTGCGGTCCCCCAGGCTTAGACCAAGACAACTCAGTGGAATAAGATCCACACAGTATAGTGAAACGAATGTAAATAACATGCTGACTGGACAGGCACACACAATTCATGGGGGTTTTGATATGCAGTGTGTGGTTTGGAGATTAAATTTTCCCTGGAAACTTTACTTTTCTTTTAAAAAACAGAATAATACCAGAAGATTGACTACCACAGGACCTTTCTTGTGAGAAATTTTAATTATGGCTAGGCCAGTAAGATCCTGATTAATGGGAATGAAGAAAAAAGTGATAGCTCCTAAGGGGAAGACAAACCATGCCGGAGTTGTTGACAAGTCTCAGCTTACCTGGGGTGGTGGTGGCGGGGAGGGTTTAGCTACGCCTTCCTCAGATAAAATTCTGAACAGATTGTTCTCACCGCTGTGGAACTTATAAGTAACTGAAACAGCTTGGGGGAGGGGAGGACAGGAAAAGAAGCTTTGTTTCTACACTGTTGCACAGTGAGTTCTTGTGGTGGGACTTTTCCCTATAGCACTATTTAGTATGCCTTCACTGGGCACTACAAGTCAAATAATACTATCCATGTAAGTAAACCTAATGAAAATGTTGAATATGTCTCCCCAGGTGCGGGATATTGCCCTTTTTTACCTTGCCTACTGCCACCCTTCCCTTTCATCTCCCCATATATCTGCCTCTGTGCTTTTTTTTTTTCTAATCTGGCATCATTTTTGTTGTTTGCGCCGTTGTTGATGTAAAAGCTGGACCCATGTCATTGGTTTAGAGTCTCCCTCAGACAGTTGCTTTTGAGGTAGAGCCACCCCTGGTAAGGTAGAATATAAAATCTTAGGGAGGAGTGACAAGTCTCCTTTTAAAGTTTACAAAGTGGGTGGGTGAAGACAACTAGATCTCTTCCAGGGAGACCTCTTTCTGCTATACTTTATTGAGTGAGTCTCAGACAAATCTTAAGCCCGTCCTATTTAAAAGCAAACAACCTTAAACTATATGCTTGGCCAGCCTCTAATGGTCCTAACTTTTTTTGTAAATAAGGAACCACGGGAGTCAAAATGTTGGCGTGAAAAGCCAGTCCCTCCTATAGCCAGCTTGACCAAGTCAGGGAAGATGCTTTTCATACACATCCTTTGGCTCTGTTATTTTTGCCAGGCTTTTCCCCAGAGGCTGCTTTACCCATGGGAGCCGGAGGACAGAGACGAGGGGACACCCCAGGCTTCTGTCAAGGGAAAGGTGAATATGGGGAAATCCCCAAGGTGGTGATGGGAGAGGGGGGGAGGCATGTAATTGAGATGAAATACTGTATAACTGTTTTTCATTCTAGCAGGTACAGTGGAAAGGCCCCAAAAGAAAGCCTGCCTCTGTGGTGGGATCCCCCCACAAAAACAAGGAAGAAAGAGTAAGAGTAAAGCAAGAGCAGGAAGACCCGATTTCTACGTATTCCAAGCAGGTGAAGAACCTTGAAATTGACAAGAAAAAAGCTGGCTCTTTTCCTCTAATAGTATCTAATTAAGTAGCGAGAATTTATAAAACCAACACGTAGATTGTCCTGAAATTCTTTGTAAAGCTTTGTGATACAAAAATTGCCTCACATTATGCTGATAAATTAAAAAAAATTACTGGATGCTGTAACTAATACTCCAAAGCTTTCCAAAAGCATCATCGGCATACAAAGTTATAGACTTCAAATTTGATTTGAATTTAATAATTCAAAAGGCATCAGTAGGCAACGGTTCCTGGACTGCTTCAAGTATACTCTGATACATAAGCTGATCCTCTGAGATACCATCTGAAATGTATACAAGAGCATCTTCATGCCCGGCAGGGTTGATTCACTGCTAACCGCGTCCAGAAGTCTCCCGGTCTTTACCAGTGTCCATTTAAGATGTTCACATCGTTACCCTTGTGCTTAAAACCTTTCTTGCCTTGTACAGTGCATCTCAACTTCACACTTCGGAGACCGAACATGCTGGAAATTCAGCAAGCGCGATACCAGTGAATAGAAAGCGAAGAAAATTAATGTTGACGCTACAAAGTTTTACTAGCCAAGCAGTTGGGATTTGAATTAGAAACCCAGGTCACTGCAGGATATTGACAAGCATAAGTTGTTTCCATAAAATCTTTTTTAAAAAAATAATGCCATAGGACAAGAGAGGAATGGAGTCCCTAATAAGAGGCAAAATAGTTGTGCACTTTTGACCAAGGTTAGCTACATATTTACATTTATACCTATTTGACTGGCTGGTTATTCAAAAAATAATCAAGGGTTTTTATATTCTTTGCAGTACTGGCAAAAATACAGATACGAAATGGATTGTATGAAAGTCTTCGACTATCTGGGTGGTAAACTTGCTGGACTAAAGGGGGCTGTTTACTTAAAATATTTAAGGCCATGGTTTCCCCCGTGCTCATAGCACATTGAGATCCCTAAATACAATGCATTTGAGAATATTCCGTTGACCCATAAAGGGAAAAGTCCGCTTCACGGTCTCCCTGTCTTCCTTCTTTCTAAATTGGGAACACTAAAGATCACTTCACGTATTAGATTCATTAATTCGAAAGACACAAAAGTTTCTTGTACTGTACAGCTTTTTGCTGCCAGTGACATACTTCTCATGTGAGCTGTCCGCAATAATCCCAGATGCTACTGTGCCCGAAGCTGAGAGTTCGAGTGAGACGTTGCATCATTCAATGGTGTTTATAACAGAGATGTTAAGTAAATGCTAAAGAAAGTACAATCACCCGTACAGCTAAAATTACAGCTATCTAAACAGCAGAAAGAGTTATTTTCTTCATGAAGTTAACGTGTACCACTGCTGGTATTGGCTAGACAGTAGAATGTTATTAAATATTTAAAATAGATCTTTGTAAGTTTTTTAGTTTGTTGTTGACAGGGAGTAAGTAATTGTTTCTGTAAACAACATAATTTTTAACGTTCTCATGGACACTCGCATACCTGCTCTGGACTAAGTACTTTTGGAATGGGTATCTTGAAATCAGAGAAAAACATTGATAAAAGAGTCTAGCAGCTACCTAAACCAGTGACTAAGTTAGCTTTGGCTAATTGATTGACATTCATAGTACACTGATTTAATAGTAACATGGCTATAATAGTTTGTACAGGTATTTGTACTGACCAGAGCCTACATGCAATTTGATCTGAAGTAGATTTTCAGTAAAAATGATTAGAGGAGCTTTTCTGTACATGATTGTAGACATTGCTTCTTCTGTGCATGGTGCCAGTGAATGCACCATGGACAAGGACAAACAAGAGTACTGTAGCTGGATCAATTCTAGGTAGGTATTTGGGTAACATTAGTGCGGAAAGTAACCTAGTGGATACAGGGCTTGAGGTTTGCACTAGATGAAAAAATGACATTTTTTCTTTTTCATTTTTTCCAGGCCAGAATTTACACTGCAAGTTTGTTTAGGGCAGAATTTACCAGGCCAGAATTGTCAATATTTGTAAGTGAATTGACTCCTGGGTGGATGATTTTTTGCTTTATGACTTACTTTTCAACGTACCTCATGTATAGATTGCAAACGTGGCCACAGACCTCTTGGTTATTCATAAACCTCACATCTATAAAAATGGGGGTTAGAAACTGTATAGTTGATCCTACAGAATCGAATGTTTTTGACCATAACTTTATTGCTAGAAATGTGGGGTTCACTTAAATGGGAAGAGGGAGGCAGTTGGATGTATGAAACACAGTCTCTCAGACCACTGAAAGGAGTCTGAGGTTTTGAGTTGTTATAGAGAGGTGGCATCTATAGGGTAGGTGGCACATGTCCCCCCCCACCTAGAGACTGTTAGGAGAGCTTTTCCAAAGGAAAAAACAAAATGGGCTACACCCTTAGGAGACTTTGGGAACAATAACATTTTATGGGGGGGGGTAATGTGATGTGGGGACCCTGGGGACTGTATTGTTGCTACTACTAGGAGGGCCTTTCCATCTGGCCCCCAGCTCTGGAACGCGCTGCCCTTGAGCTCTCGGCCGCCTCCCTTACTAGTTTAGGAAGGGGTAAAAACATTCCTATTTGAAGGCTTACCCCTGTCGTCTCTGACCCTGAGTAGTCTCTCTCGCCCCTTCGTCAGCATGTCAGTGGCAGAGTGGGGTTTTTATAGGTTTATGTTATGTTTTGTGATTTTAAACTGTTTATTGACATATTGTCATTGTTACAGTGGTACCATCGGATAAACGAAATCCGGTTAGAATTTTGGGATACGAAAAAATCCCATAGGAAAACATTTTTGGGTTTCGAATGTTTTTTCGTGGTTACGAAAAAACTTTTGGTGCTTTTTTCGGATTTTTCGCACGAATCGCGGCTTTTCCCCATTAGCGCTATGGCAATTCCTTACGAGGCTTTTCGGGTACGAAGGTGCCACGGAACGAATGTATTTCGTAACCCGAGAGCACCACTGTTTGTTATGTGGAATGCGGAAACCGCCTTGTCTTAGAAAGGCAGTATACAATAAAATTTTACTTACTTACTTACTATACAATCCATAAGCCACACTTTCTCTACCCCAAAAATGTTATTGGGAACTATGATATATAGAGAGACCAGTTTACATTTCAAATCCAAAAGCTCTGTATGTGAGTTCATCCTCTACATGTGTAGAGAACTAGAAATTGCACTCCAGTTTGCCCCTCCACTCCCAATCTCCTTATGTTAACGAGGAATCTAAAAGCTAAATGAACATTCAGCAGAATGCAGTTAGAGTTGCACAGTAATCAGAATCCATGATAAAGCAGGACTTTGATTGCTGGAGCTCGCAATTACATTCAGTTTTTTTATATTTTTCCTGGTAAGGAAAACCAGGAGTAGTAAGGCGAATGCATGTACTTTTTCCTCTACTGGCAAGGAGAGAGGGGTAGGTTAACAGGCTTAATAAAGTACTGATTATTTTAAAAGTTATCTTATTCCACTTTTTTTGTTTTATTTTGATTTTTTTATTATTTAAAATTTATTATTCAAAAGGATCTCAGTACATATAGTAATGTTCTAGTAACCAAAAACCCAAAAATAAAACCAGAATGGGAGGGGAAAACGTACAGTCGGCCCCTTATACTCAGATTTGCCATCGCGGGATTTGAGCATCCGTGGATGGCAAATCGGGAAATGTCCCAATGGGGCGTGCGTGCACGGCGCCGCATTGGGGCCATTTCCTTCTCCCGCCCCGCCTCGCTTCCCTCCTCCCTTCCCTCCCAGCCTCCCTCCCTTCCCTTCCCCTTACTTACCTTACACACTTGGCGCTGCAGCTTGGCCTCCACCCCACCGCTGCGGGGGAAGCCGGTGGCAGCGGTGGCGGCAGAGGCCAGCCTCGGCTTCCTCGCCACCGCCGTGAAAGGCGCGATGGCGGTGCTGGAGGCTCTTGCCCCAACCAGCACCGCCAACGCGGCTTTACCGCTGTGGCGGTGAGGAAGTAGAGCCACGGCAACCGGAGGCCTTCAAGGCCTCTAGCAACCGGCATCGGCCTCCATCCATGCCTCCGCCGCTGCGGAAGGGCCGGATACCGTGCTGGAGGCCAAGAGGGCCCCAGCAACCGACACCCGCCCCTTCCGTGGCGGCGGTGGCGAGGAGGCCGAGTGCTGGATGGAGGCCTTGAGGCCTCTGGGCTGCTGTCCTCCGCGCCTCTCTTCGCAAGGAAAAAGTGAAGGGAGGCGTGGAGGGCAGCGCGCCAGAGGACTTCAAGGCTCCGGCACCGTCACCGGCTCCTCCAGGCCTCCGCGGCCACGGAAGGGGCGGGTATTGGTGCTGGGCCTCTTGGCCTCCAAACTCTATCCAGCCCTTGTGCGGCAGAAGCCGGGTGCTGGCGCGGAGGCCTTGCTGCTGCCTCCGCGCCTCTCTTCCCACCTCCGCACCTTTTTTTTTTTTTTTGGAAGGAGGCGCGGGGGCAGCAGCGCAGAGGCCTTCAAGGCCTCGCGCCAGCATCTGGCTTCCGACGCTGCGGAAGGGCCGGATAGAGAGGTGATGGAGGTCAAGAGGCCCCAGCACTGAATCTGGCCCTTCCATGGCTGCGGAGGCCGGATGCCGGCGGGGGGCCTGAAGGACCTCCGGCGCAGCAGCCCGCTTCCTTGCCGCCGCCATGGCAAAGGCCCGGTGGCGGTGCTGTTGGGGGCCAAGAGGCCATCCAGCACCGCCATCGTGCCCTTTACGGCGGCAGTGAGGAAGCCGAGGCTTGGCCTCGCCCACCGCTGCCACTGGCTTCAGCGGCGCGGTAGAGGCCAAGCCGCCGCCCAAGTGTGAAAGATAATAAGGGGGGGAAGGAGGGAGGGAGGCAGGGAGGAGGGAGGAGGGAGACGAGGGCGGGAAGGGAGGAAAAGAGAAGGAACTTTGTCCAATGGCGGCACGCGCACCGCCATTGGGAATGGGACTTGAGCATACGTGGATTTGGTAACGCGGGAGGGTCCGGAACGGATCCGCGCGTATATGAGGACCCACTGTATTAGTCATAGGTTTTATAAAAGCTGGTCAAATTCCCAATATAAGTCCATTTGTACATTCCATCTAGAAATCATTCTTTTAAATGTTCAACGCATTCTTGATCTATCAGTGGATCACAGGTGGAGAGAAATATCTTTCCGGTAATAGAAATACAGGTTGAGTACCCCTTTTCTGGAAATCTGAAAACCTCAACACCCACAACTTTTGCTGCTAGCTGGTCCACACCACTTTGAGGCAGCAGCTGTGACTCCTTCTTGTTTCTCTCTCATATCTTTAGTCTTTTTCCAGCCTCACGTCTCATACACACACAAGTAGCAAAGAATGAGATGTGAGGCTGGAGAGAAAAGGAGGATCTTTGAAATCGTGGGGTGTGTGGATTGTGCCATTCAGCAGAGCCTCAGTCTCTCCAGCCTTACAAGTGCAAACATACTATGTACTTGTGTTGTGTTTTATGTATCGTTATTATTTTATATGTACATGCAAGTATTCCAAAATACGAAACAGTTCAAATAAAGGTACTCAACCTGTACCAATATTTTAGCAATCAAAATAAGCAAAATAAAAAAAAATCCACTAAGATTATTATACATCATTCACCTTTTACTAACAATCATGCAACATTTATAGGAGCATGGATTATTAGTGCTGTTGAACATAGCAGGGAAAGGAAGACAGGACACTCAGAATCAAGTGTGCAAACAGAATGGTAAAATTTTCTAGTTTACAAGTGTCAAAGGTTAAAAGTCTGTTACAATTTACTGGATGGAACTAACTAGTGAAAATGTGGAAGTTCTTTGAATCAGCTCTTACAACGGATAGATTTTGATATTACTTTTAGTAAGCACTAAAGTACATTGTGAAAATATTGTTAGAAGATTAAACAGTAATAGTTTATGGTAGTGTAGTGTTTATAGATATTTACAGTACTGTTCCTTTTAACTGAAAATACTAGAGATGATGATACCTCCTTTTAAGTTCCCCGAAAAAGATTTGTTCATTGCTATGGTTAAAGCAGCCAAAATAATAATAATAATTGTGAACTTTATTGATTAATTAGACCACTATTTTAATTCCATAACTAGAAAATCTTCTCTTAAAACTTAGGGGTTATGGCTTTGTCAGATTTTCTGATGAAGGTGATATGATGAGAGCATTGCAAGATTGCCAGAATGCACCTGGTCTAGGCGGAAAAAGAATCCGATTGACTATAGGAATTTCTAAAAGGTAATTGATGATAAATTTCCCACAAATCTCTTCTTTCTTATCATTATGTCACTTATATGTGATTCTCTGGGATCAGTTTAGGTCCCCTCCCCATATCATTTCACATCTTTGGTTTGTTTGTTTTTTCCTACTAATCAGTGTAATTGTTATCACTTAAAATCATTGAACACAAGTTTCCAGTTTTTTAATTCAATATAGTTTGAAGGCTTACATTTCAAAAAGTATTCCATACCTGGTAATGTTGTATAAATTACACATACATACAAAGCTTATTGCTCTTGATGAGTTTGTGGTGTCAGTGTTCATTAGATCCGTTGTCGCTTTTAAATAATTATGAAATTCCCTTAAAGTGTTTTCTTCTGGTGATGACAGAAAAATAACATTTCATCATTTGAGTTCCCCTTTTCTCCACTAGATGTAATGTATATTCAATCAGAGTTTATTTTGTATAGAAGTAAACATTTCCAGTTAAAATTACTACATTCAGAAAAATACAAATACAGTCTGCCCTTCTCTTACGCAGGGAATCTGTTCCGTAACCCCCCTCCCCCACGTAAGAGAAAAAACACGGATGCTCAAGCTCTATTCAAATGAATGGGGCTTGTGCCTGTTTTGGTGCGGCAGTGGGGTGCAGGGCGCACGCCACGGGAGCGCGCCCCATTCATGCAAATGGGACGCCCCGCCCCTTGTGCCCCATGTGCTTTGAGCATATGCTCAAAGCCACATATAGCGTGCCTGCATATAATGCGGGCGCACTGTAGAGGAATGTTGAGTGTTGCCATCTAAAATTACAGCATCATTATTTACAACAGATTTTCCCATATTTCAGATTTTCCCAAGAAATATGGATTTTCATTTATTTACGCTGCCATGCCAAGTTATTTTATCTTGCTAGTTTTATTATGTCTTTGAGAAATTCTAACAAGACTTTCCCTTTTAATTTTAGATTGAAAGTAGAATTTCAGAGGTACCAGCCATATAGCTATAATGATTATTACCAAGATTATCAGAACTACTACCGTCAGTATAATTACGACAGAAATGAACGCTTTGATCGCTATGAACGTGTTGATCGTTTTGATCGAGGAGGTCGTTTTGGTGATCGTTTTCCTGACCGCTACCGTGAGCATTTTAGTGACCGTTTTCCTGAACGTTATGCTGATCGCTTTGGTTCCCGTTTTGGTGAACGGTATCCTGACTACCCTGAATATGGTGATTATCCTGACTATGGAGATTATCCTGCTGATTATAGTGACTACAACTACAGCTATGCATCTTACGAAAGGATGCAGCCAACTGGAAGTATGGGGCAGCAAGCCATGAGTACAGCTGTATTTCAGGTATTCATGTGAATAAACTTACAATCACATTTTTATTTTTTGCTTGAGCCTAGATGAGGAGAATATGTTTCTGTACATGTGTGTGTTTGCTGTTTTGTTTTGCTTTATTTTATTTTTTGTTAAAACAAAATTGCAATAATTTAAAGATAAGGCAGTGAAAGGCCACATAGAAATCTACCTCTGTGATAAGTATTTGGATAATTGGATAAATGCAGTAAGTCATATCCAGTTCCAGTTTGAACTTGCTTCTAAGTGGCTAGAGTTACAGCTAAAATCATTATATAATTTCCTACTGAGAAATGGTTCAGTTCTTTAACTGATTGCAGTGAGTTTATTAAACAATAATACTCAACATAAGCAAGACTTTTTGAGGAGGGCCATCTGTGTAGCCCATTTATCCTCTTAATAATTTAAACAAAACATGGAGTTTCAGTAAGTTATACTGAAATGCAATCTATTCAGAATACAACGCAGTCCTGTTGTGTTCAATTGCAGTATTGAAAAGTGACTCTCCTTAAAAGTGTGTGTGGTTTGAGGCAGGAATCAGTTTAACTGCCTTTACAGATATACGTTCAGTGTTCATTTTTGAAAAATAAATAGGAATCATTTGTAGATAAATGACACTTCTTTTTGCCCTCTAGGAAACTTCAGCGATGGTAATGAATGATGATCTAATAACAGAAGGTAATTTTACCATTAATCAAGAAAGGTTTTTTTACAATAAATGATTGATTGACTGATACTAATGATACCTCCAAGTGGCAACCCATACTCAACCTGTTTCATTGAGGATCTCTGTGACAATTAGTGACCTATAAAGAGTCTTTAATATGTTGCTTTACAGAAGAATCCTTTGCATGTTTAATCAGAAACATCCCACTGTTTTCATTGGCTTGTACATCAGATCGTAGCCTGTCATAGTGGTGAAAGGGGAATGTTAACAATAGAACATGCTATAGTTAGTGCAGCAAACAATACAATATGCAAGTATAGCATGCTTTACTTATTATAACACTTAAATAACAAATATTCACTTCTGAAGTTTCATCTTTTTATTCTTGTGATATGCCCCCTCCTTCCAATCGATGTTTTCAGTTCTCAAGATGGTCTATGAAAGTGGCCACATCCCATATAATCCTCCTTGCATCCAGCAAACTATTAAATTTTTCTGGAGCTGCAGTTATGTAAACACTAAAAACTTTAATTGTAAAATTCTAATGAAGTTAAGAAATCTGCAGAAGATAAGGATTGCTATTGGTTTGTTAGTTGTTAGTTTATATTTTTTTTCTGGTGAATTTATACAAGCCTCTTAAACCCTTAAATATAAACAATGTAAAGAAAAGCCTGTCTCCCACTTAATTCAAATTACATGACAGTTATTAAGTGGTAGAAGATTCTACTGAAGATTAAGCTTGCTAAAATTGTTTTGGATAAGAATGTTTTCAACAAACATGAGTATTCTCAGTCCTTTTGTCTTGCCTACATTTAAGTTTTCTTTTGGTTAGTTTCAAAGGAGACATCAATGTTTTCATTAAGAAATGTATTTCTTCTGTGTAGCTGTTTTACCAGGTTTTATTTGTTCACTGAATGTTTGCTTCCTTGAACAGATCCACAGCTCCATGTAGATGTTCACAGAATGAACAGAGAATTTATGGTGCGAAGTGAAGAACTGTTTGACACACTTATGAGCTGCCATTGGCAACCTCTGGATACAGTCACATCTGAGATTCCTACTGCTTTCTGAAACTGTCTTATGTTAACACCATAGCATGATTATTATGACCAAGGTGCTAAATTGACATTTCTTCTTCATTACTTTACATCTTAAGTTTTAAAGCACAGTGTTGGGTTTTTTTGCTATTCTTTGATGGCCTTTGTAATTTTTGTTCATCACTCAGTATCCTGAAATCATGTAAATATTCTAGAAATGTAAAGAGTTACTCTAAATATAGACTTACTTATGTAAATAATAAAACTTTGTTTCTGCAAACTTGCCTATTGAAAACTATTCTTTTATCACAGGGTATGTGATCTAGCTTTTTATCTGTTGCTGTAATTCTGTAACTTCAGTGGCCCCCACTAGAGAAGGTACAGAACTAGAGGTATAGGGCTAAAACACACTGCAGAATTAATCCAGTTTGAGACTGCTTTAACTGCCCTGGCTCAGTGCTAGGGAATCTTGGGAACTGTAGTTTATTGTGCCCCAGAGCTCTCTGGTAGAGTAAACTAAATATCTCACAAAGCTAGTTCCCAGGATTCCCTAGCACTGAGCCAGGGCAGTTAAAGCGGTTTATGTCTTTGTAGTTTTTTAAAAAATTCACAAGTAAGCAATTTCAGGGTCTGGAGTTTTGTTTCTATGGGGTTCAGGGTTTGACAGTGGTGTTATTGCTGTGTATTCATTAGAATTCACAGCATCATAATTAGAAAGTCAGTGGTGCAATATTCCTTCAGTTTAAATACTAACAACCCTGGAAAGAGGAAGATAGAGCAGGATCTCAGATGACAACTTCAGCAGGTGGTTTTTAAGTTATTCAGCAGTATCTTATCTTCACGGGCTCTACAGAGCAGTTTCAGATACTGATAAGGCTCTATTACAGCAGATATGTTTATTGTTCAACATACACAACAAACACTGGCAAAAGCATTGTTGTTGAAGTTTAACAAAGGCAACATAACCCATTAAATATTCTTCAGATGTACTGAAAGATCAGCCTTAGAGACAGTACACAACATCTCATAAAACATGAAAACAAATACTATATAACTGGATCCACCCTAGTGTAATGGTCTCAGTTTTGTACTAGAACTCTGCTAGACCAGGGTTCAAATCCTTGGTCAGAGAAACTCACAGAGTAACCTTGGGTGAGTGTAAGAGGAAGGCAATGGCAAATCTGTATAAATCTTGCCAAAAAACCCATATGATAGGGTCACCATAAGTAGAAGTTGACATGAAGACACATAACTGTAGTAACATTTATAACTGCTGTATTTCTCATACATATCAATAAAATCAAGCATTTAAATAATTATCAGATGACTACCGTATACTTGTCTATAACTCAAAATTCATGCCAAAAAACGCCCCAGAATCCTGGTCAGCTGCAGACAACCAAGGGCGGGTGGACGGACAGTAAAGCTGACCCTAGGTTTTACCTTTATCCTATCCACAGATCATATAAAAATGTTTAATTTTGGCCTCAAAACCTGAGATTGACTTATAGTTATCTATGGTAGTACCATGAAGCTAGAGGATGCCACTGAGCCCTGGTGGCACAGTACTTAAATGCCAGTACTACAGCCACAACATTGTGAGTTTGATCCTGTGGGGCTCCGAGGTCAACTCAGCCTTCCATCCTTTTGG
Organism: Sceloporus undulatus; assembly: GCF_019175285.1. Taxonomy (NCBI): domain Eukaryota; kingdom Metazoa; phylum Chordata; class Lepidosauria; order Squamata; family Phrynosomatidae; genus Sceloporus; species Sceloporus undulatus. The sequence goes on from NC_056525.1 coordinate 171,934,042, forward strand.
AGGTCAGTAAATTGTGTACCCAGCTGGTTGGGGGCAATTGGCTAACACACTGTAAACTGCTTACGGACTGGTTAGTTTAGTATAAAGCAGCTTAGAAATGTAAATGCTATTGCTATTGCCTATACATTGGTCCAAATCACACTGCAGAAATAATCCAGTTTGAGACTGCTTTAACTGCCCTGGCTCAATGCTAGGAAATTCTGAGAAGTGTAGTTTTGTGAGACAGGGCCCATACAGACAGGCCAAAATACAGCTGCTTCGGATCACTTTAGAGGTATGCTGTTTCAATGATGCATGCGTCCTAAGAAGCCAGAGGCCGTGCAATAACCACACTCTGCATATTTCCAAAGTGACCCGTAGCAGCTTTATTTTGGCCTGTCTGTATGGGCTTACACTTAGCCTTCTCTGCCAGAGAACTCTGGTACCACAATAAACTACAATTCCCAGGATTCCCTAGCACTGCTACTGAGGATGACCTTTACTGTCATTGTTCATACCTTGCTAGTAACAAAACTGGTCTGCCTGAAGATGTAAGACATACAGGATGTTTCTACAGCAGACGATGCACAAAAGTATGTCATTTTCCTCATTAGTATCTTCTTGAATCCATTTATGGAGAAAGGCGGGATATAAATCCTGGAAATAAATAAATAATAGCAGAAGGCTCCGCACATTGAATATCCTGATCTATTGGGATAGACTCATCTTGCCTTACATCTGTGCAATTAAGAATTTCTTCCTTCAAATTGTTAAATTATGCTTATCAGGTTTTTGTATCAAGTCTTCTGAAGTCCTCATTTGATGTGAACAAGGTTGCTTACATGTTGCTATAACAACAGGAGGGAATTATTCTTTACAGTCCTTTGAAGTGCCATCCACATTAAAACCTCTTGCAAAGGCTGAAGAGGCTTTGGGGTTCAATCATAATATTTTGCCTATTCTGGACCCTGAAGGTCCTGATGCATGTCAGTAAGAATTTTAGGATGCAATAAATTAGTTGGTGCAAGTTAGTTTTTTAACATCTTGGTCATTAGAATTTGTGCAGGCAAATATAGCCCAGTAATAAGTGTTTTCCAAATATACCAAATGCTGGTCCATGTGTGCATCTGCTTTCTTTATAGATTGAACTGCTCTCAGTCATTCCATTAGAAAAGAGCCCTCCTCCAACCACCATCTTGAGGGGGAGAGAGGCCTGGCCTGAAGACAAAGAGCCCTTCTCCTGACCACCATCTTGAGGGGGAGAGAGGCCTGGCCTGAAGACAAAGAGCCCTCCTCCAACCACCATCTTGAGGGGGGGCCTGGCCTGAAGAACAAAGAGCCTCCTCCTGACCACCATCTTGAGGGGGAAGAGGCCTGGCCTGAAGACAAAGAGCCCTCCTCCGGACCACCATCTTGAGGGGGAGAAGGCCTGGCCTGAAGACAAAGAGCCTCCTCCAACCACCATCGGTGAGGGGGAGAGAGGCCTGGCCGAAGACAAAGAGCCCCCTCCTGACCACCATCTGAGGAGGGTAGAGAGGCCTGGCCTGAACAGCAAGAGCCCTCCTCCAACCACCATCTTGAGGGGGAGAGAGGCCTGGCCTGAAGACAAAGAGCCCCTCCTGACCACCATCTTGAGGGGGAGAGAGGCCTGGCTGAAGACAAAGAGCCCTCCTCCTGACCACCATCTGGAGGGGGAAAAGGTAGAGGCCTGGCCTGAAGACAAAGATCCTCCTCCAACCACCATCTTGGAGGGGGAGAGAGGCCTGGCCTGAAGAAAAGAGCGCCTCCTGACCACCATCGTTGAGGGGGAGAGAGAGCCTGGCCTGAAGACAAAGAGCCCTCCTCCTGACCACCATCTTGAGGGGGAGAGAGGCCTGGCCTGAAGACAAAGAGCCTTCTCCAACCACCATCTTGAGGGGAGAGAGGCCTGGCCTGAAAGACAAAGAGCCCTCCCTGACACCATCTTGAGGGGGAGAGAGGCCTGGCCTGGAAGACAAAGAGCCCTCATCCTGACCACCATCTTGAGGGGGAGAGAGCCTGGCCTGAAGACAAAGAGCCCTCCTCAACCACCATCTTGAGGGGGGAGAGAGGCCTGGCCTGAAGACAAAGAGCCCTCCTCCTGGACCACCATCTTTGAGGGGGAGAGAGGCCTGGCCGAAGACAAAGAGCCCTTCTCCAACCACCATCTTGAGGGGGAGAAGAGGCCTGGCCTGAAGACAAAGAGCCCTAGCCTCCTGAGACCACCATCTTGAGGGGGAGAGAGGCCTGGCCTGAAGACAAAGAGCCCTCCCCTGACCACCATCTTGAGGGGGAGAGAGGCCCTGGCCTGAAGACAAAGAGACCCTCCTCCTGACCACCATCTTGAGGGGAGGAGAGGCCTGGCCTGAAGACAACAGAGATCCTCCTCAACCACCATCTTGAGGGGGAGAGAGGCCTGGCCTGAAGACAAAGAGCCCTCCTCCTGACCCACATCTTGAGGGGGAGAGAGGCCTCGGCCTGAAGACAAAGAGCCCTCCTCCTGTACCACCATCTTGAGGGGGAGAGCAGGCCTGGCCTGAAGACAAAAGACCTCCTACTGACCTACCATCTTGAGGGGGAGAGAGGCCTGGCCTGGGAAAAAGACAAAGAGCATCCTCCTCGACCACCATCTGGAGGGGGAGAGAGGCCTGGCCTGAAACAAGAGACCTCCTCGCGACCACCATCTTGAGGGGAGAGAGGCCATGGCTTAGACAAAGAGCCCTCCTCCTGACCACCATCTTGAGGGGAGGAGAGGCCTGGCCTGAAGACAAAGAGCCCTCCTCCTGACCACCATCTTGAGGGGGAGAGAGCCTGGCCTGAAGACAAGAGCGCGCCTCCTCCTGACCACCATCTTGAGGGGAGAGAGGCCTGCCTGAAGACAAAGAGCCCTCCTCCAACCACCATCTTAGGGGGAGAGAGGCCTGGCTGAAGACAAAGAGCCCTCCGCGCTGACCACCATCTTGAGGGGGAGAGAGGCTGGCCTGAAGACAAAGAGCCCTCCTCCTGACCACCAGTCTGGAGGGGGAGAGAGGCCTGGCCTGACAGACAAAGAGCCCTCCCTCCTGACCACCATCTTGAGGGGGAGAGAGGCCTGCCTGAAGAAAGAAAAGCCCTCCTGCCTGACACCGCCATCTTGCAGGGGGGGAGAGGCCTGGGCGCTGAAGACAAAGAGCCCTCCTCCTGACCACCATCTTGAGGTGGAGAGAGGCCTGGCCTGAAGACAAAGATCCCTCCTCCTGACCACCATCTTGAGGGGGAGAGAGGCAGGCCAGCAACAACAGGCCTCGCCTGGAAGACAACATTCTTTTTTAATTAATATCAATTATTTCTTTTTAAATATTTTTATTGTACTTTGTATTTGTCATTGCAATTTTTTACTTGTACACCGCTATGATCAAAGCGGAATAGCGGTCTATAAATAAAACTTATTATTATTATTATTATTAGATGTGAATACTAGGCTACTAAAACAGAGCTGAAAGCTCCATCTTTAGCAGACACATTAAATTCTCAACTAGCAAAAGACATCACCCACAACTATCTCATTTCATGACAAGCAAACAGATTTAAGCCTTTAAGCCTATCACAGTTCTTGCAGTCACATCAGACAAACGCAGAACAAGACAAGCCTTGTTCAAAAAGATCAACACCTACCTCCTCCTGTGGTAATTCAGGAATCTCATGTGGTTTAAGGGGCTTGATTCCTTGGAGCAAAATGAGCCCAAACAGAATAGTTTTCAGCTATTTTAAAAATACAGTGGTGCCTCGGGTTACGAAATTAATTCGTTCCGCCGCGGCGTTCGTAACCCGATACATTTCGCAACCCGAAAAGGCTTTTTCCGAAGCGCGGCTAGCGGCTGGAAAGCCGCTAGCCGCGCTTCGCATTTGAATTTCGCGCCGATATTTTTTTCGTAACCCGAAAAAAATATCGTAACCCGGAACAGTTTTTTCCTATCTATTTTTTTCGTATCCCGGAAATTTCGTAACGCGATCAATTCGTATCCCGGGGTACCACTGTATATCTTTTAATATATCAGGTCCAAACATGTTACCCAAATTGCTAGGTTACTGAGACAGCGCCCACCAATTAATATATAATTATTTTAATAGCTCAAATTAATTTTAATAGGTCAATTATAGCTGCGAAAGGGTCAGGGTAACACTGGCTGGGACACAACCCTTTGTATACCGGTTTTGAAGAACTAGAACTCCAGAGTGCTAAGTGCAACTCAGTTTTATTATTTGAACAAGAAGGATGTCAACATTTACAGAAAGCACTTACAGAGAGATATATAAAAGATGGTATTGGATAGCACATTAAAGGACTGCAATGGGCAATGCTTATCACTTTTGGAAGCCAAGCTCCAATCTGGGAGAAAGCTGGGAGTTTAATGTGCCTCTACCTTCCATCATGACTGATCTATCCTCAGACCTGACATAACTTTTTTGCTGAAAGAAGTGTCAGCCTTCCATCTCAGCAAGGACACTGTTCTGCCTGATTTCCTACTGAACCTGGCTTTGGACTCTGAGAGATGCTGGCATTTTCTTGACATGTGGAGGGCCCTGGCCTTCTACACTGGCAGAATTGCACTTTTTGAACCTCACAAAGATTTTCAGTATTCTGTTCTTTCTTAAAAAAAAAGACTGCCTGTCTTGTTGTAGTGCTTTGCGAAGTAGGTGGCATCTGTCATCCATCTGGCAGATGAAATGGGCTTAAAAAAACTTCCAGATCAAATTCGGGCTCTTTCCATGTGGATCATTGTTGCATCTTCTGCATTTCTGAGGACATTTGTCGTGGAGCTATCATCCAAAGGGAGAGAAAGGCAGGCCAGCTCCATCAGGCCTAATCAGAGTAAGAAGAAGGGCCCTCCCTCCAGTCCATCTGCCATCTCTCAGAGGGAGAGAAGATCCGCTGGACTTTTCCCCTTCTCCACTGCCATTCCCTTCTCCTTTTGTGTCTTGTCTCGTTTAGATTGTGAGCCTGAGGGCAAGGAAATATCTAATTAACAATTTGTAAGCTGTCTGATAGCCTTTTGGCTGAAGAGGGGGGTATAAATATTATTATTATTATTATTATTATTATTCTGGTCACAGTTGATGACCTTCATAACTCACTATCAAGTGGACTCATGGTCTAGGATTGAGACTGCCTTTGGAAGAGCCGTACTGCATTCCAGTTTGCCTTCAGTGTTCTTTTGCACTATGAACTCTGTACTGTGTTTCCATGTTTCAGGACACTTCAGTTCCTTGAAACTGTTTTGATACGGTTTGCCCAATATGGGCGGGAAGCATGTTTCATATTTTGCATTTGACTTAATGTTCAATAAAGCTTTGACTGGCTTGCAATGACACTCCGGCCTTCTTCTTAGTGTAGCTTGTTTGTCTCCTATTTGTGTGACGCACAGAGACAATGAAGGCCGACAGGTTGCATACCTGTAACTAGTTTTTCGAGTGGTCATCTGTGCACTCACACACCCAGCCCATCCTCCCCTTGCTGTGTCCTCCTGTTGTTCTCCACAGATGACTGCACTGGTGTTCATATTACAGTACTAGTGGTTTTGGTGGAAAGCCCATTATATAAGGCTGCTGGAGGTGGGTGGGGCTCCCACCAAAATGCTTATTTATTTATTTATACTTATTTATTTATTTCCAAAATTTATACCCCGCCTTTCTCCTACAGTGGGACTCAAGGCGGGTCACAACATATTAAAAAAAAAACTAACCACAAGGTTATTATTATTAACCTTTATTTATGAAGCGCTGTAAATTTACACAGTTAAAACAATGAGTGCAAAAATTGAAAAGAAACACTACTAACAACTAAAACATAATGTATGTAACATTCTAGAAGGTTGTGAATGGGGCTCTGCACATGCGCAGAATAACTAACCTTTTGTGTGAGTTGGCTCATCACAACATATAAAAACATAGTTATGGATTTGGGGGTGAAAATCATCCTCTGATATGAAGTGAGGCCTGCATCTTATTGATCTCAATATGTCGTATGATATAAACAAAATTGACTCCACATTAGTTTGTACAGTCGGCCTTCCTTTTTTGCAGGGATCAGTTCTGGACCCACCGGTCAAAAGAGAGACTCGCCTATATTCAAGCCCCATAGGCTTGAATGGAGTGCATGCTTGTGAGTGTGCCGTGGGAGCATGCCCCATTGAAAATAACGGAGGTCACCCCTCTGTGAATGTTCAAGACCACGAACCTCAAGTCCGCTAGAAAGGAGGGGTGCCTTTAATCCTCAGAAATCTCATTTAGATCTATGAAATTCAATCCCAACAAAATGTGTGCAATTTTGTCCTGGTGTTTATGTGATGTAGGCTATATTTCAGAGGAAGGAACTGGCAAAAAAACCAACCTCTGAGTATTTCTTAATTAAGAAAGCCCTATGAAATTAATAGGGGTGCTATGCCTTGACAAGCAACTTGCGCAGGCACATTTGTTGTTAGCTCATGGTGATGCTGTGGATGAGACCCCTCCAAGTCTCCCTGTCTTCCACTGCTCTGTCTGCTAATTTCTTGAAGACTAACGCCTGTGTCCTCCCTAATTGAGTCTAGCCATCCGATATGCGGTCTACCTCTCCTTCTTCTGCCCTCAACCCTTCCCAGCATGATTGTCTTTTCCAGTGATGTGGCCAAAAAACGACAGCCTTAGTTCAATCCTATTGGCATCCAGGATCTGTTGAAGGACGCCATTGTTTGTCTTCTTGGCTGTCCACAGTATCCTCATTAATCCCCACCATTCCTCAAAGGAGTCGGTTTTCTTTTTGTCTGCTTTTTTCACTGTGCAGGGGATGGAAAATAACAACTGCCCCCCTCAACCATGACCTTGCCATCCGCAGATTTAAGCATCCATGGATGGCAAGCCCTGTTTTAAACTTGTTAACTGCCTTGAGTCCCTGGACTGGGAAGAAGGTGGGATATAAATAAACATCATCATCATCATCATCATCATAATTTGTATCAGTTATTAACTTATGGTTTTAATTAATCAGTCTGCAAGATTCTCCTACTACTACTCATACATCTGACTAGATCAGTGTAGCATAACTTCATCTGGCCTAAGCCTGAAGGAGCAGAGCAGAGTCCAAAACAAACTCCAACTCCCAGAATTCCACAGCCTTGAGCCAGAGAAAGGGTTAAAGCGGGGCCAAACTGCACTCTCTCCGAGTTCCCACTCATTCTAGAATCCCTCTCCCTTCTTCAACGCCAGGAGATCTCGCGAGATTTCCATGCGGAAGAAGGGAGGGGGGAGAGAAGAGGAGGAAACTTTCCAGTTCCGGTTCTTTCCCCAAGGAAAAAAACTACATTTCCCATGAATAGAGGCCGCTCGGGGCTCGGTTTGATGAGGTAAACGATTAAGGTTGAGGCGCGCGCGTGCCGGGTCGCTGTTTGCTGACGCAAAGCGAAACCAAAGTGCGTCGTGTGCGTGCCCTCTGATTGGCTGGAGGCGAAGAAGGAGGAGGAGGAGAAGTGGAGGGAGAGGAAGGAATCTCGGTGGCGGGGAGGGAGGGAGGGGGGAGGCGGTGTGCGCGTGCGCGCTCTCTCGGGAGGGGTCGCGAGGCAACCGCTCGTTCCTGCGGGGCGCGAGGCCGGGTTGGCGGCGCGGCGTGCGCCATCGCCATAGAGACACCCAGTGACAGCACAGAACGGGATCCGAGGGAGAAGGAGGAGGAGGCGGCGGAGGCGGAGGCGGAGGCGGAGGGGAGAGGAGGAGGGAAGAGGCCCGCGTCGGTCCAGGCTGGGCCTGGCCGGGCCTCAGCTTCGGGCCTCGCGCTCCGAGGGGGGCTCTCCCAAGATGGATTCGGGGGAAGGCAGCAGCGGCGGCGGAGCAGCAGGAGGAGGAGGGCAGGGAGGAGGCGGGAAGATCCGGAGCCGGCGCTACCACCTGGCCGCGGCCTCCTCCTCCAAGCCCTACCCGAGGAAGAAGCAGGTGAGGGGCCTCTGGGAAGAAGAAGGCCCTCCTCCTCGGCCTCTGAATAAAGGGGCCGCGTACACACTGGGGAAACGATAATCCGGTTCGATACCGCTTTAACTCTGCCTGGCTCTTTGCTATGGAATTCTGGGAGTTGAGCGGAGCCTCTGGGCCCCACAACAAACCCCAACTCCCAGAATTCCATAGCATTCAGACAGACAAAGACTTGGCGCGCTATAAAATCGGGTTAAAGTCAACGGGAAGGCAGTTGTCTTTGGGCTCTTCCCCCCTTCCGCCTCCTCCCGCCTTCCATGTGGGCGTCCCTCGTGGAGCTGGGATTTCCCTCCATCCTCCCTGCCGGGAAGGAAGGAACGAGGGAGGGAAGGAAGGCAGGAGGAGGAAGGAAAGAAGGGGAAAAGGAGGAAGAAAGAAGGAAGGAGGGAAAAGAAGGCGGGAGGGAGGGAAAGGAGGAGGAAGGTAAGAAAGAAGGTAAAAAGGAGGAAGGAAGAAAGGAGGGAGGGAAGGCAGAAATTAAGGAAGGAGAGAAAGAGGGGGAGAAGGGAAGAAGGAAGGAAAGGAGAGAAAGAAGAGAAGGAGGGAATGAAAGAAAGAGGGAAAGAAGGATGGAGGGAAAAAGGAAGGAAGGAAGGAAAACGTGGTTCTCTCCCTGCGACCCTCTTCCAGGCCTTCCTTGTGCGGTTCCTCAGAAGTTGTGTGCTGTTGTTGTTATAATGTCTTTATTATTATTATTATTATTATTATTATGTGTTACTTATGTGTTTTTCTTCCTTTTCTTATTCTGCACGGCAATTGTTTAGTGCTTACATGACATATTACCTATCATGCATTTTTCTTTCTTTTCGTATTAGAGGTGTATGTTCCTGCTATGTACTGAATTATCTATTTCTCTTTTTTATTCTTATGTGTTCCTTATTTCTTCTTATTATTATTTATTACTTATTATGTTTTTCTTTTTCTTTTCTTATTATGTGTTACTATTATGTATTATTATCTATTCCTTTTTCTTCTTCTTATTAAGTGTTACGTATGTATTATGTATGGCTTTCTCTTTTCTTCTTATGCGTTCCGTATTATTATTTATTATGTATTTCTTTTCCTTTTCTTCTTCTTATGTGTTGCTATCATTCATTACTTAGTATTGTTATTACTTGTTATCATTTATTTATTTTTCTTACTATTATTATTATGTGTTACTTGCTATTACATATTATTTATTATCAATTTCTCTTGCTTTTCTTCTTATGTTATTTTTTATTATGTATTACTATGTATTTTGGCTTCTTCCTCTTCTTATGTTAAGCACAGTTTGTTTGTTTGTTTACATTTGGCACCTATTCCCAGATTTGATTTGATTTTAATTTTTACTTGCAAGTAAGGGTTGGGATTTAGGCGTCAGCCCAGCAGTCAAGTCTACTTTTGAATTTCCAAGTCTTGTGGTTTCATCTCACTGTTTTAAAGAGATGGTTTAGCTGCCAAAGTGGTTTTGTAGGCGTTGTAGTTGCTGTGTGCCTTCCAGTATTTTTTTGACTTACTACAGCCGTAAGGCAAACCTATCATAGGGTTTTCTTGGCAAAAGAGTTGCCGAGAGGGAGTTTGCCATTGCCTTCCCCTGAGGCTGAGAGTATGTGACTTCTTGCCCAAAGTCATGTAGTGGGTTTCATGGCCCAGCTAGGAACCTGGAACCCGGGCCTTTAGAGTTGTAGCCCAGCACTCAAACCATTGAAGAAGCCAAATATGAAACGGCCCCATACAGACTGCCAAAATAAAGCTGCTTCAAGTCACTTTGGAGACATGCTGTTTAAACGATGCATGCGTCCTAAGGGGCCAGAAGCCGCACCAAAGCTGCCCTCCAGTCCTTAGGACTGGATCATGTCTTTGGCGTGGCTTCTGGACTCTTAAGACGCAGGCATCATTTAAACAGCATACCTCCAAAGTGACTCGAAGCAGCTTTATTTTGACCTGTCTGTGTGGGGCCAAACGATAAATAAAGTAAGAGTTGCTGTTTGATTCAAGAAGAGACCAATCTTATTGTTTGCTTTTTAAAACAGCCTTTTTAAAAAAAGGTTGTAAAAATGACCGCAGACAAGTATTTTATGAGCTCCAGGCAACATGAATAAGAGCTTGGTGTTTCAGCATGTTTTAAAAAAGCAGATACTTTAAACTTTCTATGACCTGGTCTTGTGAAAGTTCAGCATAAGGGTGTGTGTGTGTGTGTGTGTGTGTGTGTGTGTGAATGAGAGAAAGGATAATAATCCTTAAAAGGGAGTTTTGTCTTTATGAAGCCATTAATTGCATTTTTTATTAATTACAGTCTGTAGAACAGCTGTTCATAGTCACAAAATATTCTCAAATTGTGTGAAGAAAGTAGTTGAAACGTTTGGAAAGACAGATAAAAGTTACAAAAATGTGTGCGCATGTTGTGGATTAAAGTATGGTGGGTATGCATGCTTTAGTAAGGATGCTGCATATCTAATCCTCAGGATTTCAGTGTCTTGTGCTTCTACTTAAACCAGTCTTAGAAGAACAGGTTTGGTAAAAGACTGGCATCTAAAAGTTTAAAACAAACTTATACAACCGAGCGGTTGTTTTAGTTCTGTATATCTGTTCTGAAAATATGGAGCAATATTAAATAAACCTCTGTTATGAAAAGCAGCTTCCTATAATTGAGATGCTGATGGCCACTTAATAATGCACTAGAAGTGGTAAAGTTACACTAGTGTGGCCAGATATATAGGACAGAGTCCTGTATTTCTTATTCCTTATGCTGAAGACAATTTGGGAAAGTTTGTTATTCAGAAGTGTTGGAAACAGTGTATTTAATAACTGAGATTAATTTCATCATATAAAAGAGGCACTTAGTGTTTATCACCATTACACAACTGGGTTTATGTAATTATTGTTTACTTCATTTTTATGCCTCCTTTCTTTAAAAATGAGAGCCAAGGCGGCTTCCAAAAACAGCAAATTAAAAATGTTTGCAATAGATTTTTGTAGAAACGATTAAAAAAAACCCATATTAAGCACTATAAAATCATTTAAAAGCCATACAAAAGTTAAATATAAATAGAACATACAAATAAATGAAAACCTTCCCTGCCTTAACTATTAAACAAAAGGGAGTGCCAGAGGTTTGGAGCAGCCACCAAGAAGGTGCTCTCTCCTATCCTTGTCAATTGAGCCTGGGATGGCAGGAGGACCAAGAGAAACCTTCTCCCACAGATCTTAGCATTCTTGTGGGTTTGTATGGGGAGACATAGCCTTTCAGATAGTCTGGACCTAAGCCCTATAGGGCTTTATAGCTCATGACCAGCGCTTTGAATTGTGCCCAAAAACCATCTGGTAGCCAGTGAAGCTATTTCAACAAGGGAGTTATATGCTCCCTATAACTGGCCCCGGTCTGCATTCTGGCTGCCATGTTTTGAACCCGTTGATGTTTCCAAACAGTTTCCAAAGGCAGCCCCAACTGCATTACAGTAATCCTAACAGTTTAGTTTATGGACATAGTTTCTTGTCATTACTTCTCTTTCTTCTCTGTACAAAGCTTAACAGTTTTGCCGTTTCACCATAAATTGCATGTAAACGTTATGGTATTGATCCATTTTATGATTATGTTCATTTTAAGAATAGTTTCTCTTTGTCTATTTGAATTTCTAGAGACAACAACTTGCCATTTGCATGATTAGATTTCTTGATGCTACTGCCTTTGTGATGAAGAAGGTGGACTGAGCAATTCATTTGTCTTGCAAACAGTTCTGTTTTGACCTAATATCAGTGTAGCTGTCATCAGAGTCTAGTTCAATGGTTCCCAACCTGTGGGTCGGGACCCCTTTGGGGGTCGAATGACCCTTTCATGGGGGTCGCCTAAGACCATTGGAAAACACCTATTTAATTACAGTTATGAAGTAGCAACGAAAATAATTTCATGGGTTTGGGTCACCACAACATGAGGAACTGTATTAAAGGGTAGCGGCATTAGGAAGGTTGGGAACCACTGGTCTAGATAGTTAGATTTGTTCTTTATCAGTGGAATGCATAAATCTTGGAAGCCTAAATCCTTATAAAGCCTGTTTGAATGTTAAATTTAGCATCTTTAATCTTGTTAGGAATTTTACAAACAAATTTTCTGTAGGAAAATAACTTAAACAGCACTTCTAAACAAATAAAAATACAAAATACTATCAATAGCTCCCCACTAAATTTCTGTATCCTCCTCTTGGTAAACTCTATGAAATATGAGTGAATTAACAACTTCTGGGGATTTCTTTTCTTAATTTTCAGAACTTTGATGTTTAAAAAACAACTGCTTTGTACAAGCAGATAATACTCCCTTTTCCCTGTTAGAGCAGTGATGGCGAACCTTTTAGAGACGAGTGCCCAAACTCTGTGGCATTCTTGCACCGGGTGTCACCGGGTGCCAGGGGTGGGACTTCCAGGAGTGGGAATTCCTGGGGGAACCCAAGACACAGGCTCTCAGCCTCAGGCTAACAGTAGCCACCCCCCCTAACGAAACTTGCCAATGAAATTATATGATAATTTCACCGTAGGGTCACCATATGTTGAAAATGACTTGAAGGCACCACATACATAAGTCACGCTCTCTCAGCCTCAGAGGATAGCAATGGAAATCCCCCTCTGACAAAGTTTGCCCCATGATAGTTTCACCTTAGGGTTGCCAGGAACTAGCACTCAGAAAGGCGGTAGGGTGCTCTGGGCCCATAAACAACTTGGAGGCACACAACAACGAGTATAATAAAGTGCAGAAGGCACAGCACAATAACAATAACAAAGAGAGCCAGGGTTTGAGCGTGTGACTCTGGAGACCAGGGCTCGAATCCCAGCTCGGCCATGAAATCCACTGGGAGACCATGGGCAAGTCACACTCTCTGAGCCTCAGAGAACAGCAATGGTAAACCCCCTCTGACGAAAGTTGCCAAGAAAACCCTTTAATAGGGTCACCAGAAACAACTTGAAGGCACACACACTCATCCAAGTCTGGGAGGAGGAGGAAGAAAAGGCGCACCGCCCGTCCTTGATGCAACTCATTTTTCCACGGGAGAACCAGGCCACGGCAAGAAGCTGGGCAGACTGTGCGTGCCTTCCCGCCCCGCCTGTGGCCATTGCAAGCCCTGAATGATGGCTTCATATGCCAGGGAGGGCATGCAAGTCATAGGTTCGCCAACATGGCCATAGAGTTTTAAATACTTTTTGTATGTTTGCCAGGAAAAAGTGATCCAGGAATGATAATCAGCCAAACGAAAGGTGCTGCTGTTTATTTTACCTATTTATTTAATAAGTATCTAGCTTTCAGTGGAAAGTAATATAGTTCAAGATAAATAGTAAATTATAGATCATTAAATGAAGGAAAAGATCTACAATATCTGAAACTTTTAAACAAGAAATACATTAATACGTACTATCAATTAAAATCTCAGTTTAAAGTATAGCATGCTGAAAGTAACCAAATACAAACTGCTCTTCTAGTTTTAAAGATTAAAAAACCCACTTGAGTTATTAAATTGCTGAGGAGACTTGGTTGGATAACAGATGCTTATCATGTGTTAACTACCTTATTGGTGAGATGTAGTTGTTTTCAAAGAATTAGCTGTGTTAGAAGGGGAGGGGGAGAAAAAGAGGAATGTGGCAGCACCTTTTAAGACCAACTATTTTTTAATTTTAGTACAGTATGAGCTTCTGTGGATATAAACCCACTTATTCAAATGCGTATTAGATAGTAGACCTCAGGTCTAAAGCATACTTTATACCTGAGGCTTAATATCATTTGGAAGAAGTGGATTTATATTATTTCAAAGGGACAGAGCTACAGTATCCAAGTGGTGAGGGTGGCAATGCCCAAAAGAGAAATAATGACACCCCTCACAGAGATGAGTACAATATACACAAAACAGACAGTCAAAGAAGGGGCATAGGGTGAAGGGGGGCATGATTGTACCTTGCCAGCATCTGCATGGGCATACCTCTGCTCTGAAGTCTTGTCCTGCTGAAGCCGCTGCACATGCATACAATGGAATGGCAGTTGTTGGGGGTTTGCTCCTGCAAAAGTGTGCAGAGTTGGTGGGGGGAACAGTAAAAAAAATACTCAGAGGTGCGGCTTGAAGCTGTAGTATGTGGTCATAATATGCGCACTCCAGCCACCTTGGGAGCGGGCAGTGCGGTTGGTGGGGTTTCAATGTGGCTTTGGAAAAGACATCTTCAAGCCACTTTTTCCTGCCCATCTGTTTCCCCAATTCATTGACATTCAGTCCCATTGGAAGCAATGAGACAGGTTAGTTATGATTAGTACTTGAAAGTGTTGTGTTGGAAACAACAGCATTACATGTAGGTAACCTTTTAACCTTTTAAAATTAATGTGTGAACTTGTGACATAGGTCCAAAACACACTGCAGAAATAATCCAGTTTGAGACCGGTTTAACTGTCCTGGCTCATTAAGGCATTTTGATTTTAATGCAGATGAGGTGTGCTGTCTGTTAAAAAGGTTGCCATGGACAGCCTTTTCTATTGGCCAGGAATAGGATGATCTGGGGAATCTGGAAGTATCAGGGAAAACAAAATCAGTCTTGAGGTCTGCGCCCCAGTAAGAAATCATATTAATAAAATGTGTGGAACTGTGAAGACTAATAGATTTATCATAACATGAACTTTCATGAAGACACTGCCTTGAGATTTCAGGGATATATCCAGTGCAAATGGTTGGCTAAACAGTGATGAGAGAACAAACAGAAATGTAGAACTATTGGCAGTAATAGTGACACTTACACAAATAGCCTGGTACTAGGTACTATGATAAGAATCTGTGACTTGATACAGACTTCTGGTGATAATCCTGGAACTTCCAAGTAAAGCAGTTTCTCACTCTCACATTGTAAACAAGGAGGATTCTAGATGAAACCTCAGAGAGTACATTGAAGACTTATCATCTTTTACAATTTTCACTTTTGCTAGCATTTTTATTCGGCTTTCAAAGATTCATGTGGTGTTTGGGATGAATAGATATCCCCCCATCTGAACTAAATTACCTGTTTTTAACAGTTTAATTCAGAAGTGAAGAACATGCATCCTTTCATGTGTTTTTAGTTTGAAACTCACACCAGCTCTTGCTGGCATAGGCAATGAGAGTAGTAGTTAAACAGCTGGAGGGCTACATTTCTCATCCCTGGTTATGTAGTTATCAGCAGCTTTTCCAGAGAGCACAGTACTGTTCAGCTTCATTAAACATATTTGCACTTGTCTTATGTATATTACAGTCAGTATGTATTTTTGTGAATAGATTTAAAATGTAACCCACTTTCTCAGTTCAAAAAAAGTTTCTTATTCTTGCTTCTTGTTTTTTTAAGAGGCTTAAATACAGCAGTACATGGATCACATGTCACATGTTCTTCTGTAGTCAGAAAATTATACTATATTAGTAGCCAGAATTCCCTGTATGATACATATACACACCATTAGATATATCTCTATGCAAGATTTGTAATTTGTGTATCTAGATCAACAATGAGGAATTTGTGGCCTGTGGGCAACATGAGGCCCTCAACACCTTTTTGTACTCTCTCCTCAAAAATTCACAAGAAAACTTCATGCAAAAAAAGAAAAGTCTGAAAAGGGTTAGTCCCAAAAATGACTTGAAAGACACACAATAGATGATTAGCTACATGTTTACAGATCAATAGTCTGTACACAGATAACTGTGTTTACTACAGTCTAAATCCAGTTGTTTGTCCTAGCTAGATCAAAATAAATTGAACCTATTGATTGAGTCAAGACTTACAGAAAACTCACTGATTCAATGAGTCTTACTCTGGTTGGGATCAGCAACTGGATATAGGCTAGCCTGTGAACACGACAAGTAGAGTTTCTCGTTGTTCTCCCAGAGGTTTTGTAGATTCAGAACTTGTACACATAGCAAGAAAATGACACTTGCAGACTTGCTAACTTTTGTTTTTAGTACTTAAACAAAATATCTCAAAAATTATACAGTATTAGCATAGCAGATTTCCTATTGTAAATAGGAAGCCTTTTTAAAAACTAGTTCAATGGAAATGTAGCTAACAGTTCCAACTGTCTAAATTGCAGTTTGAATAATAAGTAAATACACCAAGGGCTGAAACACATGGCTGTGTTAAGCCAGCTTCGTGCCATGGCTTGGGAGCGTGTAATTGCCAGTGTGGCTTCCAGGTGACTTGGGACGTGGTGTTTGGATGCCACTTGCCTTGGAGCTGCTGAAAAGCCGATTTTAGAGACAAAGGGGCGGCTTTTTTCTGCCCCAGATAGGAGCAGATGTTTTCCACTCCTATTTGGGGCAGAAACTGGCTGATTCCATGTTTGCCATGACCCCAATTCAGCTGTAAATGGGGTGGCTCTAAGCTGCCTCCCTGGGGCCATCTGTTTCACCCCTAAACTTCACTGAGACTAATGCAATATTTTTAATTAGCTGTCCATTTAAGTTGGTGGACTTTTATCACATGTTAAGTGAGCCTACTGGTGTCAATCCTGACAGCTCAGGTAAGAGTGAGGTAATATTGAAGATTGCAAAAGACACTGTGCCTGACAGAAAATCACTAGCAGTAAACCCTTTTGAGTAAAGTGGGTTGACATTGTTAACTGCCTTCAAGTCGACTCACTCATGGAGGCCCTGTGGATGAGACCATCTCCAAGACTCCTTGTCCTCTACCTCTCTGCTCAGGTCCTGCATGTTCAGGTCTGTGGTCTCCTTGAATCAATCTAACCATCTGATGTGCAGTCTTTTTCTCTTTCTACTCACTTTCACCTTTCCTAGCATCATTGTCTTTTCTAACGATTCATTTTTCCTCATTATGTGGCCAAAGTATGACAGCCTCAGTTTAGTCACATTGGCTTCCAGAAATAGTTCAGGCTTCATCTGTTCTAGAACCCATTTGTTCATCTTCTTGGTTGTCCATGGTATCTACAGCACCACATCTCAAATGAGTTGATTTTCTTTATATCGTCTTTCTTCGCTGTCCAGGTCACACATCCATACATGGTGATGGGAAATACAGTGGCTTGAATGATCCTCGTTTTTAGTGTTCAGAGTTACGTCTTTACATTTTGTAATTTTATCCAGTTCTTTCATAGTTGCCCTTCCCATTCCTAGACTTCTTCTGATTTCTTGGCTGCAGTCTCAGAGTGAGTCATAGATATATCTACCCAGTTAATGACATATTTATAGAGTTTTTTGTCACTACTGACAAAGAATTCTAAATACGTACCTCACAAGAATACAAATGCCAAGATTCTGTGGGAATAGTTAAGTATTATAATTGTGCAGAGTGTAACAAAATGCTGAAATTGTGTAGCATAAAAGAGACTTTGCTTGTATGTTTCCAGCATACTATAGCGATACATTTCCTTTTCAAACACAGAGAAAGAAAATAAAAACAAACACAAATAAACCATGCTGATTTAAAGACCAAAATTAAGGCTTGTCTCACTTTAATTCAAGTTCCACAAAACCAGGAAATTGGAAGCTAAGGCTGATGTCCTGTGATTGCTAAAGGTGTACACAGGTTCTCCTCATGGGTCCTGGCATGGATCAACTCAAAAGAGAATCTCCAGGAATACAATAAGATGCATGTTTTGTAAGGCAATACATTACAAGAAGAGATATTTTTGCAGGTCCGAGGTGCTTCATCCTCCCCTTTGAGATTTGAACCTGAAAGACTAAGGCAAAGTATTAGTGTGTGCACTTGTGTGTGTGCCTTCAAGTTGCCTGTTTCCTTATGGTGACCCCACAAATTTCATAGGCTTTCCTTGGTAAAGAAATACTCAGAGGTGGTTTTGCCAGTTCCTTTCTCTGAAGTGTAGCCTACACCACCTGGTATTCGTTGGCGGTCTTCCATCCAAGTGCCAAACAGGGCTGACCCTGCCCAGCTTCCAAGATTGGATGAGATCTGGTACCTGTACAACATTAGATTTACAAAACATCTATTAAGGAATATTAAGCATTAAGGAATGCTGCGGATGTAGAATAACTTAATTTTAGTAAGGCCTTTGACAAGGTTCCCCATGATATCCTTGCAAATAAATAAATGAAAAGCATAGATATAGAATGGGGAACACCTAGCTTAACGAGACAATGTTAGTTAATGATGTTAGTTTTTGCTAAATAAATTCTAGCATTTTTTTCATTGTCACCCTTATTCTCCATTAATACTATATAGTAGTATGAGGGGAATGTGAACTCATTTCAAGATTTGTTGGCCTCTGTTATGTCCTAGCAGTGTATTAGTTCTCACATCTTTTGAAGTGCAGATAAAATAGCTGTTTTTTGAATGCCTACTCCTTGTCCTACACACTGTGCTAGTTTGAAAATATTTTGCTGGTGTTGGTGCTATGCAGTTTTGCATCTTTGGGTGGTGGTGAGAGATTTTAAAGTGCTGGTGAGTTACAGCTTGCTTCTAATTCTAACCATCCAGGCATATAATTTTATTTGTTGTGTGGGCAAAGTTACTCAGTTCTGTAATAAAGAATACTTTCTTTGAGCAGCAGTTTAAAGGTCTATAGCACTATTTTTTTTTATTTGTATTCTTCTTTGGCCCTGGGTGTTTGCAAATGATGTCCATGACTGCCTGCACTATTTCCTTCCATCCCTGCCTCTCATGATATCAGTGTCTCCACTTGGTCCTTAATGAACAGAACTGAGTGAATATCAACTTTCTCTTTTCCCACCCTTGATCAGGGAGAGGACTTGTTTCTCATATGAATATTTAACATCAGTTTCTCTGTACCCTATTTCGTCCACAGCATGGAATGGGAATTCATTTTTTTAATTGAAATACATATTATATGTGTATGGAGAGAAGTACCCCAGTGGCAATATGCAATAAGATTTGTTGGGGCAATTTTTGTTGCAGGTGTTTTTTGAATGTTAAAATAAAACATGGCAGGTGGCTGAAACATGGGGACATTAGAAGGCTAAAAGTCTTCAGTTGACAGTGTGGAATATGGCTCTCTAATAGGTATAGTTATTTGTGCATTGTGCAATGAAACATGACTTTGGCTGCATCCACACTGCAGAAATAATCCAGTTTGACACTACTTAAACTGCCATGACTTATTGTTGTGGAATTTTGGGATTTGTTTTGTGAGATATTTAGCCTTCCCAGAATCCCATAGCGCGGGGCCATGACAATTAAGGTGGTGTCAAACTGGATTATTTCTGCCGTGTGGATGGAGCCTTTGGGCGGTAAAATGTCTTCTGGTAAAATAATAATAAATTTAAAGTAAATTATTACTGATAGATATATCTACTGGGATAGGAATAAAGATTATCACCTACAACTAGCCTTGAAAGGGTGTTAGGATGGCAAACAAGCCGCCTTACATAAGGATGGAAGCAGGAACTGTCCTGTTTAGCTCACCCTGGACAAACAGTCTTATTTATCTTTTCTTTTTTCTAACTTCATGTATCCAGTTGTGTCCTCCTACCAACAGAAGGGACACTGCTGGCAGATTTAATTTCTGATCATTGCTGCAGCCTTCTGCTTGTTTTTCAAATCGCTTCAGAGGGTTGGGGGATACTTCAGAAAACATTTTGGGTCTTTTGGTGGGAGGACAGGACAGGAAACTTGTGTTGCATATCAGGATGTTTGCTTGTATAACATTTGGGTTAGCCTATGGTTGGAGGATTCATCAGTCAAATATGATTTATGGTATTGGTATGCGATATGGTGATCCCCTTTGAATTTACATCTAGATGTTGCGTTTCCTCCGCTTGATATACTATACAAATACAAATATTTTGTTAGTTTAGTGTATGAATTCTCGTTCACACATTCAGGCATATTCATATTTTAATGGCCTCTTGGTATCCATTGCAGTTTGGTTTCAGGATCCTCCATCAGTATCAAAATCTGTGGATGCTCAAATCCCATTATATAAAATGTCAAAGTACAGGGTTGATTTTTGAAATTTTTATATTTAAAAAATATTTTCAAGCTGTGGATAAAGAATTTGTGGGTATGGAGGGTCAACAGTATAAGAAAATAGCTGTTCTCTTCCTCCTCCCTCAGGCAGAGGGTTGAAGTGTCTTCCTTCTTTTCTCTTTCCCTTCAGGACAGAAAAGGTTTGGGAATTGGAGGAGGAGGAGATGGAGGGATCAGGGCCTACAAGTCTCACTCCCCCTCCCAGCAAATCTTGCTCCTCCCCAGTGGTTCTGCCCCACAGTTTGAGAACCACTGCCATAGTGATTTAAATTGAAATTTTATGTTAATTGTTGTTGCGGAAATGTCTGTTAGGTTAATAAAGGTGGAAGAGAGGAAAGTACCTCCAGTACTTAACTAGGCCCATTCCCCCTAGTTAATGAGATTGAATGTTTGAAGGAATTGGTTCGAACATCAATGAAGCAGCATGTGTGTATGGCACAGCTGAAATTATTCAAGTACGAGGATAACATGACCTAGCACTTACTAACAGTTGGTTCTATAGTGCACTTGATAAGGTAGAGTTATCTTAAATATAGCTCTAGTTCTAACTTGGTTTATGGAACTATTTGGTACTTTGGTATTTGATAGATCAGTGTGTGTAGATCAGCTTCCACTCACCTCACTCACTTTTTGTATCAACTTGATGTAAAACTTGATACAGACAGAGCAAGGAACATTGTTTATTGTAGGGTATTTGGTGTAATTTTGAAAAAGTTGGCTGGGCAGGGGCATTGAAAAGAAATGGAACTTTATGTACTACTATGGGAAGTGATTCCTTAAAAGGCAGCCTTATTGTTCTTAAATTAGAATGATCTAAATTGCTACTTTCTAATTGGCAGCATAAGTCTTGCTGTATTTTTTTTTCTAAAAGGAAAAAATATTGGAAAACCCAGTATTTTAATTGACATAACGTAGTTGGCATGGAATACAGCAGAATTTGCTAGCAGCCTTGATTTAAGCTGTAAGTAGTATAGACCAAAGTTTAATATTGTTTGTAGGATTTTGCTTGTAATTCACCAGATGTATATTCCATGATTGCATGACCTCTATTACTGTGATATTCCTACTGCTAGATAGTGCCAGATTCTAATATGAAACCTATCTACTTGTATCTGGATCAATTTTGAATACTTCCAGCCTGCAGACACATCCTGGAGAATAGACTGCAGCCCCACTAAAGAATAATGATGTAAACAATCATTGGTTCAATCAATAATCAGTTACATTTTTGCTTAAGATTGAACTAAAATAATTTGATTTGATTTTATCTCTTTTGGTTCAGTGGTTTTGAATTCTTTGGTTATCCCATTTGTGTGGTATTCTTCATCCCCTCGCTAATGTTATGGAACTAAGGAGACTTGTTAAGTAAAGTATGCTCAGTTAGTTAAATAGTAAGTAAACTAAGCAGTATTTGCTAGGTTTTTGAGAATCCTGAACTACTGTACAGGGAATAGTAATATCTAAGTAGAATATTTAGTCCAATGGGTAACATTCTCAGCCTTCCCTAGCTAAAGTGGAGCTGCTAGATCAGTGAGAATTTGGTAGACCAAAATTTATTCATGTTCCATCGATTCCTTGGGAATACTCTAGTTGTGGCTGGTAATTTATTTAGACCTATATATTATAAATTTGTCAGTGCCGATTACCTGTGTTTGGTTTAACATAGCTAGTTGTTTTAAATACAGTTTCTCTTTCCCAATAGGATGCTGAAAGCAATAAACTTCATTGTGAGAAATGCAGCATTAATTCATTATTGTTGTCTAAATGCCAAATATGTCATTAAATTTCTCAAAGCAAATGAAACTACTTCATGGGTTGAACCATCGTGCAAATAAAATAGGTTTCAGTGCACTTTGTAGGAGAGTAGTACTATTTTTCCTTTCCCTATATTGCCTCAGTATCACTTAGGAGCAGTGCCCTCTTTTTTGTTTCCCCTTCCTGGAAATACATTAGCAGGATTCAGCAAATTTTGACTGGCTTTGATGGCCAGCCAACAGTTTGTGCTTGCCAGAACCCTGCTGTCCCCATAAGGATGGAGGCTTATGCTGGACCTCATGTTGTGCCTCTGAAACACAGTGCAAGGTTAAGGATAATCCCATGTTCTCTGTTGGAGTTCTAAGCTTCAAGGTGGGAATAATAGTGGAAGAACTGCCTGAGAACTGTGCTGTGTGGTGGGCATGTTGTGCAAAAATAAGAAATTCCACATTCCTCTCTAGCTTGGACCTTGTTCAGGCTCTACACTTCCAAAATATTCCAAGTGCCTTAGAAGCAGCACACCAAAACATAATCCCAGGATTCTTCCTTGTAATGGGCCTGTAGAGGGAGAAAAGGATCATCCCTGTAGTTGCACTATGCTTTGAAGGAGGCACTCAGCTATGGGAAAATTCCTGCCCTCCATCTCCAAGGTGGAGAGGAGGTTGCAGTGTAGTCACACCTATCAAAAGGTAACAGAACATTTGTCATGGTGAGTGAAGTTGTAGACCTCTGCACATTAAGAATATTTCTGTGCTATATAAGTGTGCAGATAAATAATTACAAGTTAAAGTTGTAATTCCAACACACAAACAGCCATTTTGAAACATTAATATAACTGGAACAGAAGTTACAACAGACTCATCAATAAAAGAGTTTTACTAAATGAATCTTGAGGTTTGCTGTTTGTTACTTCATACCGCTGTAGCTGCCAAAATAAACCTATGTTCTGATACATGAAGGAGACTTTTAGTTTCATAATTTGGATCTTGTAATGGACTTTCTTGATGTAATTTAAAGCCCTTCATTCTTTATTTAAAACAGGGAATTATGAATATTGTGAAGGAATCTGTGAAAAATATTGTTCCAACTTGGCTTCAGAGATACTTCAAGCAAAACGAAGAGACTTCCCCTGGTGAGCAGAGGGGCTTGGAGGAAAATGTAAACTATCATCCTGCCTTTGCAGATGATGTTGTTCACAATACCCTTGAAATTGATGGACGAATCACTCAGCCAACAGGGATTACATCAGAAGGTATGTTGTAGATTCTCTCCATTTCTCCAGTTTTTAAAAATTTGGTAGCGCAGTAGGCAATTGAAGCACTAATTTCTTCCCACACAACCCTATCTCCCCCCAAAACCTCTCCAATCTGGATGTTCTCTGATTCCATACAGCTAATGGAGAGATGCAAGTAAGGGAGGGAAAATTAACTCAACCTGCTATCATGTAGTGAAGTTCCTGGATCCAGTCTCGACGTACAAGAGCTTCTGTGCCTATTGCTGTGTTTTAGATTCTGATTCATTCTCCCAGACAGAAACGTTGCTGCAACATTAAGTCTAAAAACCAAAATAAATTTGTAAGTTTCCCAATCCCATCTGTCAATGTGCTGTTTTTCCAAACTAAAATGAAGACCTGAATTTGTAATCCTTTACTTTAATGGATAGCATGCTATCTTCCCAGTGTTTAGTGTATCGTTGGGATTATTAGAAAAATAAAATGTTAGCCATATAATCCCCCTTTCCACTGTCTCTTGATAAAGAAGTACTGGAGACAGAGCTCTGTAGTAATGCATTTATATTTTAAAAATGAAAAGGTGGAACTTATTGCGAAAAAAAAGTTTTTTTAATTTGCAGAATGGTAACTAAAGAATACAGAGCCAGCTTGGTGTAGTGGTTTGAGTATTCAACTAGGACTTTGGAGATCAGGGTTTGAATCCCCATTGGGTGACCTTGAGCAAATCACATTCTCAGCCTCAGAGAAAGCCAAGAGGAAGCCCCCTCTTAACAAATCTTGCCAAGAAAACTCAAGAAAATAGGGTCATATTAGGGTCACTGTAAGTCAAAAACTACTTAAAAGCACACTACCACTGCTACATTTTCATTGCATTGATCTGAGGGCTGCATCCAGTGTTGAAAAAGGGCCCAAAGACAGTGTACAAGCTTTGAAACACAGACATAGAGGACAGCACAAGGCTTTAGCCTTGACCTTACTCCAAAAATCTTGTGTGAAGTGTTTGTGGTGGCTGCTTTGGAGTAGCTGAAAGGGAAACAGCTAGCACTGACATTATAAACTACTTTAAGGCACGCAGCAACAATTAAATAATATATTTTGGCTTTCTTATGACTCAGTCTAATATTATTGATTTATCATCTTCAGTGTATTTAAATGAACTTGTCATTATATAATCTCATTTTGTTACTTTTTATGAAACTTTGAGCACCAGAATATAAATTAGCATTGCCCAAATCCTTTTTTTAAAAATTTTGTTACTAGACAACTAATGTGCAGTTAGCAGTGCTAATCTCTGTGTTGTAGCAATGTAGTTGTTGGGAGAAATATAGTAGCTATTCTCAGATGGATAAGCAAAACCTTATACATATGTGATACAAGTTAAATTTAGCTTATCTGTTTTTTACACTTGAAGTTTGACAAGTGAAGTACTGTTGATAGGAAATAGCTCTTGACTTTTCTGTACAGTTCTTGCTACCTCAGAGAGTTCTAATTGTGTTGCTTTGTTCCTCTTTAGAGCCTTCAACAAGTAGATCCAATTTAAATTTCACAGATATTTTAACAAGGCCCTCTCTCCACCGGAGTCATCTTAATTGTAACATCTTGGACTCCTCACCACTGCTTTGCCAACCATCCACATCATCTGAATTTCCAGTCAACAATTCTGGACTTTCACTTGGAAAGGAAATGAAAGATTCTACCTCTCAGCATGATGATGATAACATCTCAACTACCAGTGGCTTCTCTTCAAGGGCATCTGATAAAGGTAATAATAATAATAATAATAATAATAATAATAATAATAATAATAATAATAATAATAATATAGTGGAATTAAACTGTCCACAGTGTTTAAAAAGCAATTTAAAACTACACTTTAAAAGATAAAATGCAATTAGAAAGCTAAAAGCAATTAAAAACAGTGTAGTTTCAGACAATACAATTTCAAACAATATAGCGTACATAGCCTGCTCTTTAAAACCTTTTTGTTGTAAAAACTAGTCGGGATAAAAAGATTTTTACCTGGCATTGGAAGGCCAGCACAGAGAAGGGCCATTCTAGCCTCCCTGGGAAGGGAGTTCAAGGGGCAGCCACCATGTGTCCACACCAGCTGTGCCTGTGGCAGTGCTGGGACTGAGAGAAAGGCATCTCTTGAAAATCTCAGGGACCAGGAAGGTTCATATAGGGAGATACAGGCTCATACAGGGACCTGCACCTTTTTTATGGATCATAACTGGGTTTTATGGGTCATAACTAACACTTCAAATTGTAGCCGGAAACAAGGTGGCAGCTAATTGAGCTGTTGTAGCAGGGAAATTGTATGATCTGTGTAAGAACCTTCACCAGAATGCTTAGGATAACTTTTGTATAGTTAATTCTTAACTATTTTATATATGGGCATTGATTTTTGTGATAAGGTAGTTTTGTTATGATTGCCATCCAATTGTGCCTAGGGAACCTTATTAGCAGAGTTCCCTCAATTAAAGAAAGAAAGGAATTGGGAGTACAGGTCTATACATAGTTATTAGCCATGATAGCTAAGTGAAACTTCAGTAAAGCAGGAGTCAGGTAGGAAAATGGCATTAGGATTTAGGATCATTGCCAAGGTGGTGGTGGGAACCAAAGCAGAGAAAACATCAATAATAATGAGATGGAATGGAGATGAAATCTGTATAAGGTATACAGAACCAGAATTTATATCACCCAATGTCTTTGGAGTTACACTACTTCTTTGGGAACACTTCCAATGCTCTGTTCTTTTTTAACTACCGTAAATCAACGGATTGCTTGTGTAGATAGCTCTTTATTTTAACATATCCCTGCAAGTTTGGAGTTTTAAGTCTCCCAGATAGCTGAGAAATAGTAAAAACAAACCATGTTTTTTTAAAAAAAATAGAATAGACATGAAAAACTATAGTGTGCCCTTCCCTTATGCGGGAAGTCCGTTCGGGACCCTCCCCCTCGCGTAAGGCAAATACAGCGTATGCTCGAGCCCCATTGAAAACAATGGGGCTTGTGTATGGGGTGCAGTGCAGCAACACGGGCACACTGTATATACAGGTCACAATAACAGGAGCCAGTTGCCATTGGTTAACCCTGGAAAAGAAAATTAGATATGATAAAAAAATCTATGTATTCGCAGATGACCACTCAAAAAATACCGTTACAGGTATGCAACCTGTCCATTTACAAGCTGTTGAAGGGGCCCCCTGAAAGTAGGGGGTTCCAGAGCCTAGGCAGTGCTTTTGAGAAGGCCCTATCCTGTATAATCATTAACATAAGCTCAGAGGATGACTGAAAATAGTAGAGAAGAATTTACTTAGAATATCTTAATTGGAGCTCCAAGTCATATTTATCAATTCAAGCATTGTCTCTTGATCTCTAGTTTTATGGTGACTATAACCATGACTGCATAATTTGTTGCCTTGCAAAATATACAATTACAGTCTGCCCTTGGTATCTGTGGACTTGCCACCCACAGATTCAAGCATCTGCGCATGGCAAGCCCGTAGTGAAGCGGAGGAGGAGGAAGTGGTGGGAGGAGGAAGAAGAGGGGCACAGGAAGAGGAGGGAGGAGGAGGAGGAGGAAGAACCGGGAGGGGAAGGAGGAAGAACTGGGTAGAAAACGTTGGAGGATGAGGAAGGAAGTGGGAAGAAAAGGGGGGGGGGGAAGGAAGAGGTAGAAGGAGGAAGAAGAAGAGGCAGGAGGAAGAGGGAGGAGGAAGCAGCGGTGGCATGCGCCAACAGGGGCCCCCGGCCTACTGCCGGTGAGAGACATGAAGGAGGGAGGAAGAAACGAAGGATGGATGGACGAGTCCCGTTGTCCCCAATAGTGTTGTGGCTGGGTGGCCACACCTCCATTGAGGACAGTGGAGACTTTGAGCATCCACGGATTTTGGTATCCATGTGTGTGGGGAATCCAGAATGGATTCCCCACAGATACCGGGGGCCAACTGTAATGGAAACTGACAGTTTAGTTATTTATTTTTCAAAATATTTACTCTTTCCAATGCATAGGTTTTTTCAGATGTAGTATGAGGATATTTGAAAGCCATGTGGTGTGAGATTTGAATGTTGAACGGAGACTCTGGAAACCAGGGTTCGAATCACTGTATGGCCATAGAAGACTACTGTGTGACCTTAGGCAAGTCACATTTTTCAGGCTGAGATGGAGGCAATGGCAAATCCCCTCTGAACAAATCTTGCCAATACTCTTGCCATTTTAGGGTCATCATAACTCAGAAATGTGAAGGCACACAACAATAAGAATATTTGCAGTGGCAGTTCAGATTTTTTCTTATGTGCTTGTGTGCTGTTTCTCTGCATTCTTCTTTTATCCATAAGAATGTCTAGTACGTTTACCTGGAAAAGTGACCTGCTTAGTGTAAACTATTAAGGCATACACAAATTCCTCCATGTTTGTACTCTTTCTCTGATGAGAAGGAGAGGGGAGAAAATCCTCTGTGTATCCAATTTTTCCTTCACTTTTTCCATTCTTTCCAAAATCTGAGTGTAGAATTATTTCATATTTGTGTCTAAAGGAATACTGGACTTGTGAGTAGCATTATGGATTATGCTTATTGTCTTAGTAAATACCTGCATTAACTCTTTTTGCTGTCTTTGATTTAAATGCCTGTTATAGTAAAGTTTTGGAAATACAGTATTATGGCGTATTGTAATGAAGTGCTGATAGTTGTGTAAACATGGTTTTTATTTGTTTGTTTTTTAGACATAGCAGTTTCAAAAAACTGTAGACCATCTCTCTGGTCTACAGAAACTGAAAGACCTGTGGCCCTTCCTCACCAGTCAACTATCAACTCTAAAAAGCCTGGGTTTAATTTATCTGCCTTTGGAGCACTCTCCCCTGTAAGTATTGCATACACTTGCTTTAATCATGCTGCTTCTGTATCCACTTCACTAATCAAATTTCAATGTATGCTTGCAGTCACTTGGAAATGCATCAGTTCTTAAGACAAGCCAATTTGGAAATTCTCCATTTTATCCTGGAAAAACCATGTATGGTGGTGCAGCTGCAGCAGCAAGACAGTTTAAAATACGGAGCACTCCATATCAGGTAAGAAATGTTCAGGTGAACTAATGAGGATACATGGGTGGAATAGAAGGGAAATTATGCAGTAATGATCATATTTCTATAACTTTCTTGTATGTACTTCTCCCCAGTATGGCTCCTTCACCACCAGTCTTCTCTAAGCATTGCTAAGAGATACCATTGCACCCTCTGGTCCAGTTTCTTTAGGGTCAGTAGGGTTGGGGGGGAGGTTGTGCTGGACCCATAACTCCTGTGATGGTTTGTTATTGGGGGAGGGGATGCAGAGCAGAGCATCAGACAGCCTCCCAAAAATTCTGCACTGTGACCGTTGATAAATTTACCGAAGGTATAATAAGCCAAATTTGACATGAGGGCAGTTAATAACAACTGGTGATGTTGATGATCCTGCCTGGACCTTGTCTTTTTGTTGCTGTTGTTGCTCAAGGACCCAGCTCGGAAGAGAGAAGGATCAGTCACTTGCAGTAGTTCCCATCTCCCCCCCCCCCCCCATCTCCAGCCCAGTGCCTGTGGCTGCCAGTTTAACATCATAAGGCCCAGCGGCACATGGGGAGAAGATAGAAGATGACTGCTACACCACTTTCCCTGATGCTTCTCCCCAATGCCAGACCTATACAATGTTTTAATAGAAAAATAAAATAAAATCCTGGTATATTTTTCTGTGCCTTCCGGCATTTACACTACCACACTGCTTCTGACAGCTGGCCTGCTTTAAAATCAGTAGTAAAGCTTCCATTAAAATATTTGGAGACATAAGTCCGAAATGCATGGGCCAAATAAAGTGGCCTCCAGCAGCTTTGGGGTGTGGTGTTTAGATAAGCAAGGGAGAGAGATTAATATTCATCCTCCTAATTAATAATGTAAACACAGTTCTCCCTCCAAATTAAAAAGTAAAAAGGATGATTGAAATTAAAATTACAAATAACTCTCCTTGTTATGGGAGAGGGGCCCTGATGTTGCCCTCATTCTCAGAAGTTACTTTCCTGGGAGAAAGATAGGTATAAATTCTACATAACAATTAACAGGTAACTGTTTGCTGTGGAATGGTCTTTTAAGGTTGTGTTTAAAATGCTTTAAAACTGTTTTCAGTTCAGTGTTGTTTTGATATACTAGTTCATCTTCATGGTCTCTCTGAATCACACAGATGGGTTGTCCTGCACAGTGCATCTTCAGGACCTTTCAGAGCTATTATATACGTGTTTTGGTGATAGTCCTGCCCATTCTCCAAGAAGTCTACCAGATCACTTCCCACTTAAGCCCTCGGTTCTTTATTGTCTTCCTCAGCAGCGGCATCTCAAAAGTGCTTCCTGTCAGATGATTTCTGTGTTTGACATGATCTGACTTGCATTTTTATAATGGTTTTTAAATTGTATGTTAATATTATGATTGATTTTGTTCTCCTCTGATTTCTGATTTAATCAGTGTGGTAAGCCACATTGAATCCTGCATGGGAATAAGGCACAGTGGGGGGTGGGGTGGAGGAGCAATCATTGTTATTCAGTACAGCCAGCCCTCTGTATCCACAGATTTTTTTTTTATTCACGGATTCAAGCATCAATGGCTTGAAAACATTTTTAAAACATATACATTCCAAATAGCAAACTTTGAATTTGCCATTTTATATACGGGACACCATTTTGCTATGACAGTATATTTAATGGGATTTGAACATCTACGGATTTTGTTATCCATGGGAGTTCCTGGAACCAAACCCAACAGATACCAAGGGCCCACTGTAAATTTCAAATTTTTGTGCAAAGTATGAAAACAAATACGATAACATTTATATTGTTAATATATTAATTTTTCAGACACCATTAAGAAGACAGATGAAAGCCAAGCAAGTGAATGCACAGTCCTATGGTGTGACAAGTTCCACTGCACGGCGAATCTTGCAGTCTCTGGAGAAGATGTCAAGCCCATTAGCTGTAAATTGTTCTTTTTAAAATACTTAGTTTCAGTACATAAAATCTTGCTTTGTATGCCTCTATTTTAATTTATTATAATGCTTATTCAACAGGATGCTAAGAGAATTCCTTCTTCTTTTTCTTCTTTGTCATCTGTAAGTTAGTTTTTGATCTTTTTTAATACATAAAAATCCTATTTTTAAAATCATGCTTCTTAATTTTTGTGTTTTCTTTTTCAGCCTGTGGAAAGAAGAATACTTGATGTCACTGGTTTCCATTCACCAAGCAAAAGGGTAAATTAATTTTCCACTGCAACGCTAGTTGCTTCTCAGATTTAGGTCTTTGATATGCAAAGCAGATTTAGGTCTTTGATATGTACAGTGATATGACCATTGGTATTCGCTGGGGTTTGGTTATCAAAATCTTTATATGCTCAAATCCCATTGTATACAATGCCACATAGTAAAATGGCATATAAAACAGCAAAATCAGTTTGCTTTTGTGAATTAAAAATATATATTTTCAATCTGTATAGGGTTGATTCCATGGATGCAGAATCCATGGATATGGAGGACCAACTGTACATGTGCCACATGAATTCTATATAAACATTTGGGTATTTACTTGCTTCTTTAAGTATCCATTTGTTGCTCACTTTTGACATTTGTCATCAAGAGCAAAATAGCTTTTACAAATGTTGGAGGTTTAGCAGTGTACAAAGTCATTTAAGTCTTGAACTGAGCCTGTATCTTCTATAGTTAACATCCCTAACAGATTAGTGTGTGTTATCCAGATTAAAAGTTTGCAAGAAGGAGAAATTAAGGGGCATAGGTTCACATGTCAGATGTGCTACACATTAACACACCCTTTGCCTGAGAAGGCAAAGGCATTGACTATTATCTTTGCTGGCTATAAAGCTGTCAGGTTCATACTGTATAAGAAATTTTGCAATCACATTCCTTGTATTTTAACATCCACTCCCTTTATTACATTTTAGTGATATTGGCAGGATAAGTATAGTTGTAAGAGAAAGAAAATCAGCTTATTTGAGATGTGATGCTGAAGAAGAGTGCAGGAGATACTGTGGTCATTCAAAAAGACAAATGAATGGGTCCTTGATCAGATCAAGCCTGAACTCTCCCTGGAAGCCAAGATGATGAAACTGAGGCTGTCTTACTTTGGCTACATCATGAGAAGAAATGATTTACTAGAAAAGACAATAATTCTAGGGAATATAGGAGGCGGCAGAAAGAGAGGAAGTCCAGATGGCTAGACTCAATCAGAGAGGTCACAGGCCTGAATTTGCAGGACCTAAGCAGATCAGTAGAGGACAGGGGTCTTGGAGATGCCTCATCCACAGGGTCACCATGAGTTGTGGTTGACTCAAGGGCAGATAACAATAATAACAATAATCTGTGCCAAGTATCATATTTTGTAATAATACTAATAAGACCATGATACAGCAAAATCTTTGAAAAAATGCACACATCATTTCTTAAAATCAGTGCTCTCATAGGGAAAATGGTGGAGGTTGTAAAGCTTTACTGTCTTTCATCATCACATCTCCTTGATATTTTAAATACTAACAAGCATAAGTAGACAGTATTAAGAATTAAAATTTGGACGATGGGGCAAAAGTTCTCTACTATCTTTTTCTTATGTGACAAGATGGATTGTATAGAGACAAACAGCTCATGTGAACATTTAAGTATTGACATTTGTATGCTACACTGGAAAATGTTTAAATCTTCATAGCCAAGAGACAAGTTTTTGGATTAACGTTTATGGTAAAAACCAGTTTAGTCTCTTGATGCATCATTTCTCAATTAACGGGAAACACACTGGCATGAAAATTGGCTTCCAGCCGGCTTGGGACTGTGGCGTACAGATGCCGCACCCCCCCCCCCCCCCCAAGATGGCCAGAAGTTGCGCCGACGCTCAGATGTGTGCTGGCTTCCAGACGCTCTGGTAGTGCAGCATTTACATGCCACACGCTGGAGTGGCTTCAAGTCACCAATGGGCTGTGGTGGGTGGGAAAAGCTGCCTTTTTTCTATCCTCCAAAGGAGCGGTTCTTTGCTGCTCCTTTTTCGACCGACTGCAAGGTGGATTGGGGGCATGGCTTGTGCTTGTTGCGGCCCCAATCCGTATTCGGAAGGGGCAGCTTCAAGCTACTCCTTCAGGGCCATCTGTTTTGGCTCCAAGTTGCCTTTTCTTCAGACTAGCATTTGTTTGTTTTCAGCATTGACCTTAGGAAAGCAAATAGCATATTTTAAAAATCCTACATAGTAAATTTGCATTTAGGTTGATCCATTAGACACTAGCAGGCAGCAGATACTAGAGATGTCAGACAGAAAATTAATGCTCTACCAGCTGTCATTAAGTAGAAAATAGAGGAGTTGTCTGTTCATTCTGTATTGAATGGTTGGCAGCAGTAATTGTTGGCCAAGAGAGAGGTTGCTAATGGGTTCTTGCCAAAGTGAATGTGGCTGTTAACTATCCACTTAATCTTTTGAGTACAACTATTATATGCATTGATAGTGTAGTATAATTCGTATTCTGAGGAACAGGCTAGAACAGTATGGTACTTATAACCCCAAAAAACTACAGCCTTTCAAAAAGTGTCCTGGCCTGCTTTTAATAATTTTTTTTACAGTGAACATCATTTGGCAATATCTTGATATAGATCAGCAAACAGAATTGTTAGGCTGTAGGCCACTCATAGAAAGATTATTTCCAAATGTCCAGTTCTTATTAGCTCTGCGTAAATAATAGAAGTCACTAACGATGCAATTCAGTTTCTAAATTTATTTTGTGGTTGGGCGATTACTTACTTCTGGGAATGAAAATTAATAATTCAGAATAGTTTACTTTTGGCTTGATTTTGGTTCATATTGAAGATCTGTGATGAAGGTGTTCTTGCAAAATCACAAAATGAGAGTACCCTTGAGTATTAGCTCTCTCTTCCCCTTGTACTCTTCTGTCCCTCCCCATCTGTTTATGTGGATTGGAGTACTACCATCAAGCTGAGGAAATAGCACCATGAATGAGCTTCGGAGAAAAGAAGAATTAGTGAATCCCCCCACTCCCTTCTGGGGGGGTGTCTCTTGGATCCAGGTCTCCTCAGTTTACAGAAAGGCACTTTGACTTCATTCCACTCCCCCAGTGTTTAGCGGAAATACATGGCTAACTGTGTCTAGTTCCTCTCCCTCCCAACCCTGGAAGGAGGGAAAGAAGATTAAAAAGTGATGCTCAGCACCACTTTTATTTCCCACAGGAGTCAGGAGAACAGAGACCAATAGTAAGAGGGTTTAGTGGAACACTACAGATAATAATAAAAAAAAAAACTCTTGAAAATCCTATCCTTTGAAAAAAAACATTTGCAATTTTTGTCTCCTATGTCAAAATCTGCTGCTTCACCAGTGGATACTATCATGATAGTTATACTGTTATTTTGGGTATAAGAAGCAGTATAACTATACCATTTGCTGGAGAACATGAGCTGAAGGTAGTCATTGTGTTGATTTCCTACTTTTGGAATTCCTATAATATCTTTTTGGCCACTATGAGAAAACAAAGATGGACTTACATAGGGTCCATATGATAGACCAAGTAAATGCACTATGTCTAATGGGCCTTACTGTCTATTTAGCATGTTTAGAGTATACAGTAGTTTCATTTTTAATTTTTTAGATATCTGCCTGTTTTCTGTTATAAAAGTGTGAATTTTGATACATGTTATTCTGTGAATTTGGACAGTCATTGGAGGTTTTTTCCCCTTGGTATTGGTAGAAGGGAATACTATAATGGAAAATGAGGAATTTGAAAAACATGTTTTAAGACATTATGAAAATTGAAGCATTCCTAATTCTGTTAACAAGGATATTCCGCATATATGTTGACTATGTATTAAGTAGCTTTACTCAGATTGATTCATTGAACACTGTTTCTTTTAAAGGCTGAATCTCATTACCCTCCAGTCCAGAAGCTTGTGACACCCAAAACTGTTTCACTGTCAGTGAGTCGTTCACAATATTTTAAACCATCGCTTACATCCACTACTGATTCAGGCAGGATTCGGCAGAGAATAGAGATGAACCATAAAGTATGTATATCTCAGAGCATCCAGCTGTACACTATTCTTAACCATACTCAGCTCCTCCCCAGCACAACTGCCCTGATCTAATTTGGACCCTAATGCCTGCTTTTCAAATTAGAAGCAAATAAATCATCGGAAGATCCAGTTGCTTGCTTCCCAGTCATATGTTGTTTGGCCCTTAGTTTATTTAAATCTTTTTGTGATCTTAAGAGAATAGTTGGCAGTTAAATAGATCAATATTCTATCCTAGCTATTATTGTAAGTTGTCAGAAATGTCTGAAGTGGAAGTACTCACATTTTATTTGTGTACCTGACCTGACCTGACCTAAAAAGAATAGACAACAAATTTTTAAAAATACAAACCACTGGAACCTATTTTCTGTGATGAAAACAGCAGAGCAGCTCTATTAATGAATCTGTGTTTTTATCAGTGCAATCCAGCACCCAGTTTAATTTTTGTCAGGAAGGGCATGTGATTAGTGTATCCAGAAAAAGAAATGTCATGTGGATAGTTTTACAAACAAGAAATGTAGCTTGTAGTATCAGAAATTGTTTGAATGACTTTGGACAGCAGGGGGCAGTAAAGAAGTGCTATGGTAGAAAGCCTTATTAGAGGCATTTGGCTAAACAAGGGTTAGTAGTTACTTGCTTCAGTGTTTAGTTTCTCTTACTCTAAGAACAGCAACTCGGAAAACAAATGAATTAAAGCCTGGAACATATTTTTCTTTTATAGGAGAAAAATCTGGCAGCAGAACAGCAAATAGAATCTTCAAAAAGGTATGGGAAATATGTCATAAATGTATAAGACTTTTTATATATCCTGTTGCTACTTTTCCATGGCACCTTGAAAATTTGTTTTTCATTTGAAGCAAATAATTAAAATTAATGTATAGTCCTAGGAATCAGTACTAACAAAAATGATTTACTTAGGGTGAGAGCCAGCATTGTGCTAGTGAAAGGTGTGTTTATGCAAAGGTTTTGTCCTTGTCCTTCCTTCCATCTCTAGATTCTGAAAAGCCTCTCCATGGAAGAAAGGAGACCTGTAAAACAGTGCAGTGCCATAAGGGGAAGTCACAAAAATTGGGAACCTTACAAGATGTCTGCTGTATTTTTCTATCCATTTAGAATTTACCCAAGATTCTTCTAGCTTGTTTCTCCTTCCCAGTGCAGTCCCAACAAATAAACAGAGCTCAAATGGTTCTGCATCCCCCTGGAGAAGCTTTCTGGGAAGTATAGGGCACTATAGGAGGGAAGAATAAGCAATAAAGAACCATTATATACGTTGTCTTCATTCAGAGAATACAGCAAGTTTGAATTACTTGCACAAGATATGAAATATACAAGATAAGGTGTTGAAAGAGATGATAGAAATCTTCCTAACACAGTTGTAGATAAGTAGGTTGATTGTGCAAACTCCACCACCCCCGGTTAGATGACAGAGTTAATACAAATACCACTGCCTTCATTTGTCCAGAATAGTGAGAAACATTTCCTTTGAAATTCTCACCCCAGGCAAGTTGCCACAAAAGGTTTTTGCAGGTTCTTGCTTTTCTAATTAATGCCAATCAAACAGCCTTGCCATTTTTAGATGTTTGCTCTGGATTTCCTTTTCTCTGTGTATATTTTGGTATATCATTTTGGTTATCGTCAGATAGTTTTGATTTTGTTTCTAGCATTCTTCAGCTAAATAAGTATCTCACGCCCAAAACACAGCCAGTAAAGTGTGGCTTCCAGCCATTTTGGGGTTTAGACAATGCACACCCCCAGAGCAGCTGGAAGCTGCTTTGAGAATGCAACCTACTGGGAAAAGCTGTCACAAAAAGAGCGGACAAAGTCTGCTCTTTACTGGCGGCCCATTCGAGACCACAGCAGCTACCTGGATAATAATAATAATAATAATAATAATAATAATAATAATAATAATAGGATTTATTTATATGATAGGGGCCAGGCACATGCGTTCACTGCAGTTCCATGCTGATCAGGGCAGCAGCAGCCTCTGGCCACTCCTTTTGCTCCATCTGTTTGAGGCCTCAGAGTTGTTTCAAGGCCAATTGAAAACAAACAAGCAAACCCCAAATAAAACAGGCTTTTAGTCTGTAAGGAAAATGCAGTGTGGAAGGAGAAGTCGGAGTCAAATGATGCACCAGTCCTTAAAATGTTCAGCCATCGTAATTTACATTTGGGAGGGACACATACCTAGCATATGCATTCTTGTCTATTGTTTGTTAGGTTCCATCTGACATAGTAGTTTATGAACCATGAATATCTGTTTAACATATTGATTCCAGAAATGCCTCAAGTCCCAAGTTCAGTACTTCTGCATCCAATGGGCTGCCGCCTGCAGGAGGAGGTGGTGCTGGTGGCAAGATGAGGAGGGAAAGAGGTGTCCATTATGTATCAAAACCTGCACAAGAAGAGGTAAGAAAATCTGAATTCTACAAGGATAACATATTTAGATCGCAGAAGCTTTGAAATGGAAACATTTGCCTCATTTGGTAGTTTATTCCCCAGATGATTGCACTTACTATATTTTAGCTGTTGGATGTAAATAGGTGCAAGCCCAAGACTATCTTCTATTTTGCATCAGTAATGGAGCATGGCATTTGGATGACGAGTTCCCACCACAATGGTATCCATAACAAGTTTGCTTTCATGTTATTTTCCATAGAAATGAGCTTGATAGAGCTAAAACATAGATTTTAATGGAATTTGAAAAAAATAATCATATAACTGCTCTATTCTAGGAGCTGGAGACACCAGTGCTACCAGAAATAGCTTTACCGATCAATACATCATCTTTGCCAAATTTCAGCTTTGGCCTCCTTGCTAGTACTTCAGCATCACCTGTCAGTGCTGCACAGTCAGTGATGAACAAGGTAAGTTACAGATGACTAAAGGATTTGTTTACATATTCCCTTTCATATCCTCCTTGATGTGGTTCATCAAACCATGCCTCTTGTCTGTCCATCTATCTTACATTTTCAGACATGTGGATATAGACTTGTGACCCTTCACATAATTTAAGTGGTCAACTTCACTGGAGTTGGGGACCAGTGCTTCTGGGAATCTCCAAGTGCCACATAGACTGTCAAAAATGGGGGCATAGGATGGAAGTGGTCAGAGGTTTTGGGAGATGAGGATTTTTTATGTTAAAACAGTATGAGAGGGTTACAATTTATTAAAAATTAGTTGTTACTCCTGGAGGATTCCAAGAAACGACACTACTATATATATATATGGTTCTTTTTCTTGGAATCCTCCAGGAGTAACAACTAATTTTTAATAAATTGTAACCCTCTCATACTGTTTTATATATATATTTTATATATATATATATATAAAAAAACAAGAATGGCAGTCTGGAAGGATTCAGAAGCAGCAAACACAGCTTGAAAGCTACATGCAGGCCCAGACCCTCACTTCCCTCTTCTACTATTAAGGCTGGTGTGAAATAAAGACATGTTTTTTGACCCTTTTCTTCACAATCAGCAAGGCACTGTTTTATGGGAACTGGCTACCAGCTTGGCATAGTGGTTAGGCCAGGGTTCAAATCCCGGCTCGGCCATGGGAACCCACTGGGTGACTTGGGCAAGTCACATTTTCTCAGCCTCAGAGGAAGGCAAAAGCAAACCTCCTTTTAACAAATCTTGGCAAGAAAATCCTATGATAGGTTCATCTTAGGGTTGCCATAAGTCAGAAACGGCTTGAAGGCACACAACAACAAGCTGGTTTTATGTATAAACAGCCTGCAGTCCTGTATGTGGAGGTATTCTCTGTTTAGTAGATTATGCTGTAAGCTAAAGCATTTGGAAGAATCACATTAATTTCCAAGAAAATTATTATGTTTTTCATTTTGAAAAAAAAAAGTGGGGAACTTTTTTCTTTGGCAAATTATAATAGCTGTGGAGTTAGAAGCCTAAAAATAGCATACAAATTATTGTGACAACTATTATTATACAGATGTAAATATTATCATCAAAGATTTGACTCTGTTAATTTAAAAGACCTGAAATCCAGTGGGCTGTATCATATCACATACTGTTTTTGAGGTTTGCTCAGATAATTTGTCATGTACGATATAGAGTACAACTGCTATTTGAGAAGCAGAAATAAACATGGGTTGCCAAAAGGGTCGTATATTTCTTTCAATGCATGCCAACATTTCCTTGAAAATTTGAATGCATCTACTGTATCTTATGTATTGTTAGTCACTGACTAGTAGGTTTTTTTCTCCAATCAAGCTATTTAAAATTTTAATTCTTTTAAAAAATCAGGGGCAGCCAGCCAGTAATGCTAGCAGTCCAGTGTTCAGATTTTCATCTCCCATTGTAAAATCAACTGAAGCAGAAGTACTGCCTCCAGTGTCTGTAAGTAATCTTGTTTAAATTTGCAATGAAAGAGATGCAAATACTGTATGATAACAAGATAATAGCATATTTAATATTTATATTTACTATTAAGAATCAGAAATCTTCCATTCTCATTTATGAGTATGTACAAGGCAGACTTTTCCTTTTGACATTTAGTTGTTCTTTCTGTCAGGTTGGTGGCTTTAAATTTAGTGTTCCTGTTGCAAAAACTTCTGAGCCTTTAGGACCCCAGGAGATGCCAACATTGCCTCTGATGAATGCAGGTAATAAACATGTTCATTTAGTATATGTGTTCATTCACTTTAATATTGAGGAATTAGGTAAAGACCTTAGTTAGCCCCTTCTTGTTCTACGTTGGGACATAACCACAGTTAGTTGTAGAATCCATACAGAATGGAGTCCACAACATAAACGTTCTGAGAACAGTTGTCAACAATTTCACCCAAATTCTGGCTGCTTGCCAAGCTTAATCTAAGAAAACAAATGGAAAGTAGCCAGGCTACTTGTTGACTCAAGAGATTTGTTGTTTTGTTTGTTTATATTGGGACACTTCTTTGTGCCAGCCATTGGAATATATTAGAACAGAAAAAAAAAATAGCCCATACTGCATTTTTATTGAATGAAAAGCATACACTGTAAACCAGCCTTGTAAGTGGTGTAGCCTTCATGGCCATTTCCCTGGTGTTGGAGAGCAGGAGGATCAACAGAGCACACCCAGCCATTTTCCTGGACCTGGACATATTGCAAAGACCTTTAGGGATCTCCTGAGGTTCCTACTGATTCCTGTAGCAAAGTGTTCAGCTGCAAGAAAATAGCTGAAAGTCTGCCCACTGACTCCTTTGTTCTCTGACAACATGGAAATGGCTGTGAGGACTATGCAGCTTAGAAGGTGAGTTTTGGCATGGGTAGCATTTTGAGATGTAGCTATGTGAAACACATATCTCTTCTGATATAGTGGGTCTTCTCTACATAAATGTCATGGACTTTGGTTAGGTTTTTAAAATCATCTGTTCAAAGATGACATTAGAAACAAATGTATTCAAGATTTTGGTTTGGAATAAGGTTTCTGAGGCTTACATAGTTTTGAAAAAACCTTATCCAAACATCACTGAAGATTATTTAGCTTCTGTGGACAGCACGTAGTATGAATACAGATAACAGAATTCATTGAAGTACGTTATGCAAGATATTAACACGGATGAGAATTGTATACAAGTGCTATGCCCATAAAAGAGAATCTTTCTCTGAAGCATTCTCAACTCAGTCCATAAAGCTACTCAAATTTTTATTTTTATCTACAGCTGTCAATAGTATTAGCAATAAGAGAGAACAGGATTACGATGGACCTTTTAAGCCTGCAAAAGTCCTGAAAAAAGGAAGTGTTTTGGATATTTTGAAGAGTCCTGGTGAGTCACTTGATAAAGTTTTAATCAGAGATAAACAATTAAAAGCAATACTGTATGTATATAGGTCTTTTGACAAACAACTTTGTTTAATTTAACATGTATGGATATCCTGAAAATTTGCACTATACAATCTATAAAGACTACGGTATATATAGTCTTTACAGATTGCATAGTGCAAACTTTCAGCCTCTCCTTACATGTTAAGAGAAAATGTAACAGTTATAGCATCATCATCAGATGTAAGAACAGCAATAAGGTCAGTCCCTGTGTTCTGTCTTTGAAATTTTTATATGTACTGTAGAGAAGAAACAAAACAACATTGTAATAAATGTATTAATTACCAAGTGTGAATAAGACTGATAGCATTGATCATAATTATCCACATGATTAAATAATGTAAATAAATTATGTTTTTGTTGAGTTTTTCCCCTCAATTTTAGGAATTGGCTGCATCACATTTACCACTTTAGTTATGTTTTTTACTTGGTGCTGGAGTGACACCAGTGTTGATACCGGTTATACCTCTAAGAGGAGGGTATTCACAACTGGAACATGGATGTAAATATTGTTTCCTCCCATATCTTCCCACAATGTATTTCCTCTGTTGGTTAGAT
Source organism: Sceloporus undulatus (assembly GCF_019175285.1). Classification (NCBI taxonomy): domain Eukaryota; kingdom Metazoa; phylum Chordata; class Lepidosauria; order Squamata; family Phrynosomatidae; genus Sceloporus; species Sceloporus undulatus. The sequence goes on from NC_056525.1 coordinate 171,974,392, forward strand.
AAAGGGGAGGGCCCCTCTAGCAGAACTTAATATGTGAGCAAGAATATATAAGGAGAGGTTCTCTTTCAAGTATTGAGCTCGCAAACCATTTAGGTATTTAAATGTTGAATTACATGTTGAACTGCTTTCTAAAACCATCTTACCTCCAAACAAACCCTCCCACACACAATTTGCTATTAAACCTTTACCATTTCAACACTTAACATATTAAGATCATGCACATTTTAAAGTCTGAACTAGTATAGTATATAATAATAGTAGTAGTGTGATACTAGCTTCTAAAATGTTCTTTAATCACCACATTCAGAGGGAAACATGGCTCAGACTTGCAAACATATTGCCAGCTCTCTCTAGTATGGAGATTTTTAGGTTACAGTCATTTTCATAAGTATATGGATTTTTTCACAGTCTAGATAATTCAGAATAGCACAAACTACCTGAAGCAGACCCACTTTTCAGTTAATTATTAACTGAAATGTACCCAGCATGCCTTGAGTCTGTGCCTGATTACCTCAAAAGGGGGCTCTATGGGGCTCCTTTCCCCCATGCCTTCTATTTTTATCCCAGGAATTTATCCATCATTTTCCCATCATTTTTAATCTCTAGGAATCTTTGTTGCAGTGCCATAGTTCTCTCCTGTTTTCTTGCCTTTTCCCCTTACCCAGGAATCTTAGTGCTTCAGAGATTTCTCTCTGGTTCTCTAGCCCTTTCAAAAAGAGTTCTTCCATGAGTTATGGCACTTCTCCCTTTTGCTTCTAGGAAGCTCCCCATCTGAAGTTTTGACATGACACTGTCTGCTGCAATTGGGTGACAATCATTAACATTCTGTTCTGATGAATAATGGCAGATTATAAATAAAATTTACAAATTGTACCATCAAATCCATAGAAAGTACTTATTAACTGTTGAAGAAACTGGAGCTCTTGTAATAAGGGTAATATATTATCAAATGATAAAACTTTGTTTTTATCATTCGTTTTCAGATTGTAAACCACTTAGCGAGTGCTGAGTTCACTATGAACGGGTATAAAAATGTAAATGCTATTGCTAAATGCTGTTTATTCATCAAGGAATGACAATATTTGTGTAATCCACTTCTTTTCTAGCCCCTATAAATTAAAATTTTAGGTATATCTTTGACATATATTGATGAGGCTGTAGACTAAATTTCAAAAAGTGACAGAGCTCTGTACCTTCCCTAATTTTTGTAACATAGGCGGGATACAAACTGCCCAAAAAGGGCAGTCTCCCACCACTCTGGTTTGCTCTGTCGCGGAACAAAAAGAACCCGCAAAAAGCGGGTTCTTCTTGCAGCACGCTTGTGATGCTGCAATGTGCCAATGGTACACTTGTGGCATCACAAGTGCGCTAGGACATGCAGATGCTAGGCGTCCATCACATCAAAATGGTGGTGCCCATGTAGACAGGACACCGCCATTTTTCGCTCCCAGTATGTACTAGCGTTAGCCTAGTATGGACTAGGGTTAGGGAGCATGTGAATGGCCGCCGCCATGCTACAAAATGGAGGTATGTATCCCGCCATAGATCGGAATTGGTAATTTTTCAGTTGATTAAACGTGATCAGACATTTCTAGCCCATGTACCAGTTTATTTGAAAAACACTCTGTGAATACCAACAATGCATAAAAACATTTGGGTAACATTTTAATTTTTGGCATCAATTTTCCTTAGCCATTATGAGCAGTAATTATACCAGTTACTGGAATTGTTCTGAGCCTGGTTACACACAGTCAATATTATCCTTTTATCAATGATACTTCAGTTATTTTTAAATGTCAGATATTTTCTAGAAACTCAGGCTTCTTTCTTTTCTTTTCCCTAGGCTTTACATCTCCCACCACTCCATCAACATGCTCTTCAGCAGCCACTGCACCTGTTGCAGCAAGCACAGTAGTTTATACAAGACCTGCAATAAGTAGTTTCTCTGGAGCTGCTTCAGGACTTGGAGATTTATCCAAACAAGTGTCAAGTTATTGGCAGTGTGATACATGCCTCATACAAAACAAGTTGGCAGACAACAAATGCATAGCCTGTCAAGCTGCTAAAGTGCCGGCATCAGACGGTACTAAGGCAACAGGTACTTTGACTCAGAACATCACCATCAAATCAGCTGTTTCTACAACAGGGACACAGGGCTTTGGAGACAAATTTAAGGCAGCACCTGGAACTTGGGACTGTGATACTTGTTTGGTACAGAACAAACCAGAAAATACAAAATGTGTGGCCTGTGACACACCAAAACCAGGAACAGGAGTAAAACAAGCTCTTGTGCTGCCTTTTGTCACAGACAATGCAACAACAGTGTCTTCCTCTTCTAGCTCTGCTGATACTACAGTCACTTTGGGATTTGGAGACAAATTCAAAAAGCCAAAAGGTGCTTGGGAATGTTCTGTGTGCTTAGTGTCAAATAATGCAGAGAACAGCAAATGTGTGGCCTGCCAGTCAGACAAAGCAGGTAAGTGTGCAGCACTTAAAATTTTGAAAAAAAGAATCTGTCCCCTACTTCTATTCAAATCATATTTCCCCCAAGGAGTAAGCCTCTTTGGTCTTAATAGAGTTTGCTTCTAATAATACACACATAGGATTATACTGTTCAGCATTTTATGAAATAAAAATAAAACGGGCAACACTGAACATATACTAGATTTTTTAAAAGTTAAAATAATTTGTGAAGTCGGTTATGCACTATTGGGAATTGAATTCCCTGTTCTCTGTATATCATGTCAGATGCAACAGCCATGTCCTATGAACATCACCACAGGGAGAAATGCAAGGTACTGCACTTAGGGCGGAAAAATAAAATGCACAGATATAGGATGGGAGACACATGGCTGAACGAGACTATGTGTGAAAGGGATCTGGGAGTCCAAGTAGACCACAAGCTGAACATGAGTGAACAGTGTGATGCGGCAGCTAAAAAGGCCAATGCAATTTTAGGCTGCATCAGTAAGAGTATCGTATCTAGATCAAGGGAAGTAATAGTGCCACTCTATTCTGCTTTGGTCAGGACCCACCTGGAATATTATGTCCAGTTCTGGGCGCCACAATTCAAAAAGGATGTTGAAAAACTGGAACGTGTCCAAAGGAGGGCAAGTAAAATGTTGAATGGTCTAGAAACCATGTCCTATGAGGAACGACTTAAGGAGCTGGGGATGTTTAGCCTGGAGAAGAGAAGGTTAAGAGATGATATGATAGCCCTGTTTAAATACTTGGGATGCCATACTGAGGAGGGAGCTGACTTGTTTTCACTTGCTCTAGAGACTAGGACCTGGAGCAATGGATGCAAGCTACAAGAAAAGAGATTCCACCTCAACATTAGGAAGAACTTCCTGACAGTAAGGGCTGTCCGACAGTGGAACAAACTCCCTCGGAGTGTAGTGGAGTCTCCTTCCTTGGAGGTCTTTAAACAGAGGCTAGATGGCCATCTGTCGGAGATGATTTGATTTGGATTCCTGCATGGCAGGGGGTTGGACTGGATGGCCCTTGTGGTCTCTTCCAACTGTATTATTCTATAATTCTATGATTCTATGAAATTAACCACAGGGCAAACTGGGTAAAAGAAAGGAATTAGTGTCCTCTTGAACTGAAATTTTCTCTGCTAATTGAACATGCACTCTCACTCAATCTGATTTCTTAGAAACTGATATTGAAGGACACTATATTTGATTATCCTCTAAAAGGGTTATATTTTGACAGTAAAATGATAGAAATTGTGAATTGTGGACAATATCCAACAGAAGGCTGCAAGGAGGAAGGGAAGAAATTGCACAGTTACTACAAACTTAACATGGGATTTATCCCTTTTGCTATAAAATGGAAAGGAAAATTGAGATCTACAACTTCCTCCCAGTCATTTTTAAAATAAATAGAATCTGGCAGCTACCTGTAACTATTTCAAATTAATTTCCTCAGACAAACAAGGTTGTCACAGTATATTCATTGTTATTGTTGCCGTCAACTTTGGCAGAAAAGAACCCTATGAATGAGAGACCTGCGAGTCTTGCTGTTATTAACTACCTATGCAAGTCTTGCAAACTCAGGACCATGGGTTCCTTGACTGGGTCTATCAGTAATCCAGTGAATAGATTATTTTCCTACTACCTTCCACATTAGTGAGCATTATTGTCTTTTCTATTGTGTCATTGCACGGTATCTGCAAAGTATGACAGCCTTCAGCCTTCAACTGCTGTTGGACCAATCCTATTGTCTTTTTCAATGAGTAATTGCATAATATCTGCAAAGTATGACAGCGTCAGTTTGATCATCTTGGCCTCTAGTGTGAGTTCACGTTTCATCTGCTGTTGGACCAATTTGTTTGTCATTTCTATCTAGAAAAAGTCATAAACTATAACATCTAACAGTTAAAAGTTATCTATACTGAAATGCTTCTGAAGATGCCAAGCTGTTCTGCTTTGGCAAAGGGAAGCTGTTCATTTCAGTTTAATAGTTTGGCTTCTGGTGTCTGCAGAGCCCTGCTCCTCAAGATAATTGATGTGACAGACCAGCATGTTTTTCTCAGTGTGTGAATGACCAGTACCATATTTCTACCATATTATTAATATATTTGCATAATTTTCTTGAATGTTACTGCAGATCAACAGCTTGTGAACTGGTACTGGTTTGTGAATCACCACTTTAAGTAGTACTGCTCTACAGTATTCTGAAAATGTCATCATAACAAAGCTTAAGTAGTTTGTATTGTATTTAGAATTTTGAATACAATCTCTGTCATTAAGTGGCATTTGTATTTTTTGCTAAAGGAACTGCAGGCAGTTCTGAAAAAGGAAATGCCACTTGCTAATTGTTACTTCATACTCTGTTGTCTTGTTCCCTAGGTGGTTCGGTGTCTGTGGTGAGTAGCAGCGCTTCCTCCTTGCCTGCTCTTTCTGGAGGATTTCTCGGTTTAGACTCGTTTAAGAAACCAGAAGGAAGCTGGGATTGTGAAACCTGCTTAGTACAAAACAAAGCTGATGCCACCAAATGTGTAGCTTGTGAGAGTGCAAAGCCAGGTAGCAAGACAGAATTCACAGGTATGTTTGAAAAATGGAGATACTCTTAAGTAAGCAAGTAAATTATGGTTTCTGTATTTTTCCCTACCTTTCCTCCAGGTTGTACACTGTTTCTGCATAAGATTGAAAAGCAAAGCAAGAGAGGAGGACATTTCTCCTCTTACTGTCCATCTTCTACACCCCATCTGTTCTGTCCAACTGTGGTGGGTCTGGCCTGGAACTGCATGTGTGTTGCATGTTGGGCCACAAAAAGCTGATGTGGGTTTGAGGAGTACCAAAGGATCTATATATTGCATTGCCTTTGAAAGAATGTTCCCTTGGACTGCATTCAAATGTGTCTCCTACTCTTTATGATCATTGCCTTGAAAACAAATAGTGTAGACCAGTAGTTCTTAAACTTTGGTCCTCCAGATGTTTTAGACTTCAACTCCCAGAATTCCTGACAATTTTCCAAGTCAGCTAGGGCTTCTGGGAGATGAAATCCAAAACACCTGGAGAACCAAAGTTTGTGAACCACTGGTGTAGACTAAATCTGTTGTGGATGCTTATCCATTTTACCAATAAAATGGATGGCGATTGTGTGGCCTGTCGACTGCACGCAGGCTACCGAGCCCCTAGTCCAATTCTTTCACCCTCTCCCTCAATTAATCATCCTAAAAATGGCCAGTCATTACCCCAGATGCAGTGTAGTTATTAATTTAAAGTTTATAATACTTTCTGATCACTTAATTATTTTTTTTAAAAGACACTTACTGGTTTAATGTTTATTTCAGGTTTTGGTACTGCTGCTTCCTCAGCTCTGTCTTCAGCCTCATCTACTCCTTCATTTAAATTTGGTATTCAGTCATCATCCTCAGAATCACATCAAACATTGGGAAGTACAGGAAAAAACTTCAAATTTGGAGAACAAGCAGGATTCAAATTTGGTATTACATCAGAATTGGGATCATCAACAAACACCGTGACAGAAGGCTTTAAGTTTTCTAAAAATGAAGGGTCTAAATTGAGAAGCTTTCCTTCAGAGTCAAAATCTGAGGACAATAAAGGTAGCAAGAGCACTTTCAACTTTGGACTTCCCTCTGGGACTAGCAATACATCTTCTACATCATTTCAGTTCGGAATCTCTAACCTTGGGCAGCAAGAGAAGAAAGAAGGACTTAGCAAGCCGGCTCTTGGAGGTTTCATTTTTAGTACAGGATCCTCAACCTCCACTACTAATTCTGAAAATAAAACTGGAACAAGTAGCTTCAAATTTGGAAATGCAGAGGAAAAGGAAACTGTAGTAACAGCCTTTTCTTCAAAGAAACCAGAGGAGAAAAAAGATGAAATTCCCTCAACAAAAAGTGGCTTCACTTTTGGTAATGTGGAATCTGTGACTGCTCCACAGGTTGTTTTAGGAAGGACAGATGAAAAACAGAAATCTAGTACCAATCTAGTGTTTGGTAAAAAAGCTGAGAAGGAAGAATCAAAGGCTGAACCTGTGTTTTCATTTGGAAGGGCGGAGCAAACCAAAGATGATGGCACAGTAAAACCTGCATTTAGTTTCAGCTTGTCAAAACCATCAGAGAAAGAAACTGAACAACAGACAAAGCCAGCTTTTACATTTGGGGCACAGGGAAGCACTGCAGGTAGGTGTACAGATGCTTTGCGTTTTTTAGCTTTAGTTTCTTGCTGTATTTTACCAAGCTAGTTGTAAAATAAAATTGGCAGGTGATTAAACGGATATGGGGATCTAGTCTCAAAGGGACCCTGAGAATATAGATATATGCTCATAAACTAATCTAATGTCCTCCTTTGGCTTCTGAAAGATTGCTAATCGTTCATCCTTTTCTGAACAATAGTTCAAGGAAGTATATTCTTGCAAAAAGGTTGAAAAGTGGTGTTGAAAAAGGCAGGTACCCCTTAGATCTGCCTGTCAAAAGATAGAAAGTGAGTCCCACATACAAATTTTGCACAGCTTGTGTTGCCTTTAGTGCTCATTTTTCTTGTGTGAGCTGCTCAGGGCACAGTGCTGTGTCATGCTTTCCACCTCCAGGTACTGTCTGCATCTTGTGCTTTGAAACAGTCTGATTCTCTAAACAGGGAGTGGTGGAAACACAATTGCATATTAGAAATTTGGCAATAACTTACTCTTTTATTTATGTCACTAGTCTGAGAACTGTAGGTGACTAGGTATTCTGTGCAGGTAATTTGTGAGGAGGGACCTTTGCATCAAGTGTAGAAACCAAGGAGGGTAATTTTGATGGGAAGTCTTTTTTCCCCCCACCCAGCATGGGCCCCTACCCTTTGCCAATAACTTTTGTGGATTCAATAACAAGCCCGCTTAAATAAAACTTAACTCAGTTATGACATTAAAGTTATCTGAAGAAAGTGAAGTTGGCTACTGTTTTGCCAATATCTAAAGTGAATTTTGTAGTAATGTTTTCATTACAGAGTACTGTTAATTTCACACCTAAATGTAGCTTCAGGAGGTAATAAATAACTTGTGTAGATATAATAGCTAGTGGTCAGAAACAGTTCTGTTCCCATTAAAATCAATTCAGCATCTGTTAACTGTCAATGGTTAAATATTCCATGAAATCAAAAGTGCCTTTGAGTAGTTGTGAGTGTTTGTTAAATATTAAGAAAATTGTTATTTTATTTATTGATTTATGTATTGTCTTTGAATATCAGTTTCCAGAGTGGATTACAAACAGAGAGAACTTTGTTATGGTGTGGATATCTTGAATTCTGAATAACTAAAAACTGTTCAGTCTCTTGAATGTCACTGTGAAACATTTAGCATAGTTGCTTATAAATAACTAATTTATGGTACTCTTTGACCTTAATTTTCATCAGTTGGCATCATTTTTGAGGGCTTAAATCTCTCTGTTACAGTTCTACTAAGTTAATACTTTAAATACTTAACTGTTACTTGAGCAGTAAATTGGCCAGTTTTGTTGTTTTGGACTGGTCAAATAGCCAGCTCTATTCTTTATTGCATAAAGAAAGGCATACTTATAGGGTTAGAAATTAGAAAAAGTACTATAAAGGGTATGAGCTGAAGAGGAATTGTATATAATGTCCATAATATGTGAGTAATTATGGATGAATGACTTCATAGGAGTTGGATTACTCCTAGCCAAAGACCTGCAGTCAGGGCAATTGTAACAGATATTCAAGTGTTGCAATTACAGTTTTACTATTATTATTTGTTACAAGGGGAGAAAGATAGCAAGGAGCAAGAGAATGAAGATACAGAGTACAGTTCCAGCTTATAATAGATGGAAGACATGGCAAGAATCTGTGGTAGAAACTGGATAAGAGAAAACAGTGTCAAAGCAATATGCAGAAGAGGTCCAACAAGCAGCAAAAGCCATGGCATGAAGAACATTACAACATTTGAGAATGAAGAATTGCCCCTAGTGTTTTATTAGAAAGAATGGACTAGTTTGGAGAGAAGAAATTGAAAATGGCATGAGAGATTAACTTGAAAGAAAAGGAAATAGATTGAAACATAATCCAAGATGCAGATGTGAGGAGAGGGGGAAATGACATCATGAAAGAGAAAGGAGGGCCTGAAGGAAAATCAATGAGTTTGGTTATAAGTGAAGTTTGAGCTTAGTGAGAAGACAAATGAAGTAAAAACAGAAATACTAAACAAAGAAGTGAGGCTATGAGCAGAGAAAGAGAGTTTTGAGTCTTAAAGTGTTAAGTGATAACCAGCGAGAAGGAAGATGGAAGCAAAAAACTCCCTACTCTTTTAAAGTGAAGGAGACTTGTAATGATGCCTTGTGGAACATATAAACACAAGGGAAAGAAAAATGAATAAAGACTAATAAAGGCAACAGTGAAATTAGAAAAAGTAAGACCTTTATCAAATCAAGACGGAATTATTGAACCAGTTGAAAGTAAAAGCAGAAGAAACTCTTCAATACAGTGCTCCATATTTACATAGTTTTCTTTGAGCATCCAAACATTTTATATGCATTGTAGTGAATTTTTTTTCAGTAAAAGTAACAAACATAGAATCCAGACCAAAAATGTTAAAAGCTGAATTAGAAGAAAGAGAGGCTGTTTACAAAAATCGCAAAGCAAGTTGAGAAGTGGTTTTTATTATGACCAATGGAAGACTGATCAGGAGGAAGAGCCTGCTGCAGCTGATCTTCCAAGAGAGTTGGTGAAGTATGAGGAGAGAGATCAGGAACAACATTGGAAGAAAGAGTAGAAGCCTGAATGGAGAAAGCCAGCAAACACTGCTGGAGGGCATAAACATGAGTGGTGTAATGAACAAGCACTGTAAAATGAGCAAACTATAAACTGACTTGGATCCCCTCTGCAACTCTTGTATATTGTCTGTTTCTTTTTATTGACAGTTGCATATATTGGTAGAATAGGCAAAAGATTCAACCAAGGCCTTTTGGCTCAGGTTGTGCCCTTATGGACATCCATTCATATCACACAAATTAGGCCTGCTTTCTTTCAAAGTGGGTGGCAGTTGACCATCCTAATGTAGTCCCATGCCTTGTTACAAGCAAAACTGGTTTATTAGTACATAGCCATAACCCTCAATCCAATAAATGATTTATTAGAAAGCCCTTATGCATTCCCTCCCTTCTTCCACCTTTCTGATGTGCATATAATGAGAAACCTCTGAGCTTTGTCAAACCATTATATCTTCTTTTGACTTGTAGTTGGCAACTGAGCATAGATTTTGGATTCCGACAGTTTTGCATTATGCTACTTATTTATTCATTTAATTGATTGTTTGTTTGGCTGATTTATACCCTGCCTTTTTCTGTACAGAATCTTCTTTTATGGTACATCAGAGAAGAGAAGAATGCATTTCTACTTCTCAGTTTAATAAACCATGATTTATGAGACTAAGGTCTAAGACACACAGCAGAAATAACCCAGTTTGAGACCGCTTTAACTGCCCTGGTTCAATGCTAGGGAATTTGGGGAATTGTAGTTTTTTCTGAGGCATTTAGTCTTCTCTATCAGAGAGCTCTGGGGCCACAATAAACTACTGTTCCCAGAATTCCCTAGCATCGATCCAAGGCAGTTAAAGCGGTCTCAAACTGCACTGTGTTGTGGACCTGATAGTGTTATATCTGAACCATTCTGTTGTCTCACACAGCTGTATGGTGCCATGCATGCAAAGGAGGGTACAAATTCTGCAAAATGTTTAGCTGAATATGTGTATGGACACTTGTGTGTAACACCTCTGAAGTCTTATATCCCTTGGCAGCATGGAAAAATCACACCATCACTTGACAAGAGTGAAGTGCTTGATTTGCTATTATTATTTATTATTTTATTATTATTATTATTATTAAAATACTGACATTTGTAGTTGTGACATTTCTAAAGTTGCTTAGTTAGGAGGCATAAGTTCAGTCTGCTGGTTTCATAGCTATCGAGGAGGGAATAGCCCATTCCATTTATGTTTGGTTTGTATTCTGATACTTGTTTGTAAATTTTATTATTCACTTATGACTTTCAGATCCAGGATCAGCAAGCCTGCATTGTAGTTTCATGAGCTCTAGTTCTTCTAACCCTGTTATGCCAAGTGTTGTCTGCTGGCGGCAGCAGTGGTGGCGGCGGCGGTAGCAGCAGCAGCAGCATATTCAGCAGACAACTTCTTCCTCCAATCCTCCACCAACTTTTTGTTTGGACAGGCCAGCAGCACTGTGAGCAGCTCTGTTTTTGGCAATCCCTCTGACTCCAATACAACGCAGTCCTTTGGGTTTTCTCAAGAGAGCAAGCCACCGACAACCCACCTCAAGTACAAGCACCCTGCTCCATTTCTGTTTGGCACAGTTGCCACACTAACAGCACAGCAACCGGCTTCAATTTTGCAGCACCTACCACAACAGCAGCTACTACAGGTAAGCTGACAATGGGAGAGTTTGGGTGTGCACTGGAAAAAAAAATCATATTTCCAAATAAATTTTTGAAAAAGGAAGAGAACTTTGAATATATAAGCCAAATATAAAGGCTGAATCAGCACTTTTCTCAGTGACGTGACTGTTCTGTTGCAGTAAGAAATTCAGAAAATATAGTAATGTAATTTTTGTAGTGATTTGAGTGTTGGACTAACAACTCTAGATACAATTCTAGAGGCCAGGGTTCAATTCCCAGCTCAGCCATGAAACCCACTGGGGTGGCCTTGGGCAAGTCACATGCTCCCAGCCTTGAGGGAAAGCAATCTCTCGATTGTCTTGACTACTGTGTGTGTGTCAGTGGGCATGAGGAATTGGACTTTGCTTGCTGGGTTTAGTATGTACACATCAGATGCACACATAGGTCTGTGTGTCAAAGAACCTGCCCCACCTGCCTCTTTCCTTTTCCATTCCACTCGGATTCTGTGCACATGGGCAGCCCAAAGCTGTCATTCTGCACTACAGATTTTTTTTCTGTTGGAAGATTTTAGCATTCTTCCCCCCTCCCCCCCATTCAGATAGAGTTTTCTGCATGCAATCCTACTGTCTCCCCTCATTCAAACATCCCATTTGCCCTATGAACACAGGACAGTAACTTTGCAAATTGGTAAACAAACCTGTAATTCAGGTCACGCCCTCTTTTGGAAGTTCTGTCACACACAGATATTTCTCCTGCCCAGATGGGTTCCCGTCTTCCTCCTCTTTCACCTTTCTTTGGAAAGATGGTGAGACAAAGGTTTCTTTTAGCTAGGTTAGGAGGTAGCCTCTGGGCACATGTTGATTCAAGCTATTTGTAAACTTTTGTTTTAAACTGCAAGCTACTTGTGTTTGTTGTTTTTAAGTCAGTCTCAGTTCTTAGAGAAGCATTGTTAGACAAGGACACGTTTCTGCTATTCTGCTGATTTAAAGCTAGATCTTAACAGGCTTAGCTTTGACAGTTTTTTGACTGTTGAAATATTTTGTTTCTTCAACAAAGGCTGAGGCCTTAGGAAACTTGAATTGCCTAACATTTCACTCTGGTTGGAGAGCAGGAAGTGTGGGGAGGAGGGGGGAAACATACACAAACACATACAGAATGAGAGAGAGCAGAAAGACATAGCAGTGCCCAGGACCCCAGTCCTGCAGCTGAGCCATGGCTTCAGGGGACTTTTATGAGGTTTGGGCCACTAGAGCTTGGCTGCATTGTTCAAGGCAAAGTGAAAGGAGAGGGCAGGAGGGAAGAGAGGGAAGAGAGGGAGCCAGAGAGCAAGGAGGGATGCCTGTCTAGGGCAGCGGGGAACAAGGCATCTTTGTTGAGGAGCATCTTCTTGCTCTTTTTCCCCCCCAGAGTCCAGGAGGAACCATAGTGAAAACGGCCAAGGCAAGGAGAGCTGGGAAGGCAGAGGGGGAGCTGGGAGGCAGAGCTGGTGCTGTTGCTGGCAGGAGGGATGGAAACTGCTGTCTGTTCCTCCCTCTTTCTTCAATGTGAGGTTGAGCCTGACAGGCCTGGGAAGGTGAAAGAGGGAGAATCGGTGGCCTGGAGGTGGAGGAAGAAAATCCATGGAAAGTGGTCTGGACATTCCCTCTTCCCGTTAATCCTCTACCTGATTGTCCCTGAGTTGTGCAACGTCACATGAAGCGGAGGCACTGCCAGTTCTCCTCTCTTTCCTTATCTTCCTCTTCTATCTCCATCCACTCCAGGGCTTTCCAGGCCTTCCAGCTGAGGGTGGTAACATTTCTTTAAGCCTTTTTGGGCTCCGGGTGAGGCAGGGTGGCCCCTTGGGCGTGCTGTGGACCAAAAATTTAAAGAATTGCTCCCTTTACTTCAACTTAAGGCTGAAAGGCAGTGAAAGTGATTGGCATACTAATTTTTTAACATCCAGTCAGTTGCATGATATGTTGTGGGGTGTCACTTACCTGCTTCCAATAAATTACCTCTATTTACAAGCCTGTTACAGACAGCCAAAATAAACTGTTCGAGTCACAGTGGAGGTATGGGTGTTTCAATGATGCATGTGTCCTAAGAGTCCAGATGTCGCACCAAAGCCATGCTCCAGCCCTAAGGACTGGAGCGTGGCTTTGGTTCGGCTTCTGGACTCTTAGACGCATGCATCATTGAAACCCATACTCCACTGTGGACTCGAAGCAGCTTTATTTTGGCTGTATGGTAACAGGCCTAAGTTTTCTTCTTCTTGTGGAATCACAGTTTGAAACCGCAATTGTTTTGCTTATGTAGTGTCTTTCTGTGGGCAAGGAAAAATATACACTTCAGTTTCTTTACCAACTGTGTTTTTAATTGAAGCGAGAAATGTCCAGAAGTAGAAATACATTGACACAGTCAAATGTACACATACTTCCTAGGAATAATCAGTTGAAAAGAATTAATTACAGTTCTAAAACTGTAATAGTAGCTGTAATAGTAAAAAAGAATGGATGAATGGATGCCATCCTTGCCACTTTACTTGTTACTATTACTTTTTATAAAAAGTTTTATAAAAGAAATGTTTTTCCACAAAAATTAACACTGGAATATTTTTCATTTGTGTAAAATTTGTTGCAGAAAGTGTCCTGCTGCAGATTGCTGCATTCAGGGGATGGTTTCCTTGTGGAATCACCGTTTGAATCACAATTCTTTGCTCAAGTATTGTCTTTCTAGGGGCGTGGAAAATTGTAGAACACTTCCGTTTCTTTACTAATTGTGTTTACTAAGGGATCGTTTACTATGAGAATGGGTTCAAAAACCTTTGCAGTAGGGGTATTCCTCTCTGTAAATGTTCCAGAATTACAAATGAAATCCATATGGGTATATAAGAACTGGTTTCTGCCTGTTTTAAGGATCTTAATGTTAACGAACAGCTGAAACACTCCATTGCAACAAAAGTAATACTTTACATTGGATTCTTCTCTGAATGGTTTTTCATTCCTGAGTGCATCTTTATCCTGGCTCATTTGCTTTCTAGGTTCTTCTCTTCTTCTTCCTCCTCCTCCCTTTGTGTGTGGTTCTGGACTTCAGCTCCTGCAGCTGCTCCAGCATTGGTACAGCCAACCACCAACATTTGGTCAAAGCCAGGGCTCCAGCCAGCCCCTGCTCCAACCTTTGGATCACTTCTCATCATCTTCATTATTTCCTACTGGCTCCCAGCAGGGCCTCCAGCTTTTGGGTCTGTGTCAAGCAGCACACAGCCTCCTGTCTTGGACAACAAGCTGCCCAACAGCCTGGTTTTGGCTCAGGTACAACTTTCTAATTCTGGTAAGTACAAAACTCTTTATGTCTCTTGATATGACTGATATGTTCTTAAAGAAGAGACATACTTCAGGTTTTCGCCTGTATTTTCAGTCCATTATGTGGTAACCTTTGTGGTAGCATTCTTAGTGCCTTCTGAAAGGGAAAAAACTCTCATGGCCAAATTCTGATTGCAAGTAACTGTGCATTTGAAAATTTTAATAGTGTTAAAATGATATTAGGATCAGAAAATTATTTATAGGTATGCTTCAAATTTCCTTAGGGGTTCCAAAAGTTTCTGTGTGCCTTGGAAGCTCTTGCTGAAGAAATCTTTCCTGTGAAACCAGTGTTCAGTGTGCTCTTAAAAATGTTATATTTTGGGGTCTGTTCATCCATTTAATAAATTCTGAGTGTATTGCTGGTGGCTGTATTCTCCTTAATAGTTTCTAAACAGTAAGATGGAGAAACTGTTTCTCTACAAAGTTAAGTCTCACTGTTTACCTTCAGGTGCAGTTTTCCAGTTTGGAAGTAGTAGGTAATTTCAACTGTACAGGCAACAGTCCGGAGTATTTACCTTTGGTGCAACTCCTGGTGCATCAGCACAGCCGGCAGGCTCTTCAGGATTTTCATCAATCAGCCTCCATCATTTAATCTGGGGTAAGAAGGGGATTAAGAATTTCCAATAGCTTGTACATTACCATGTTAACATGTAGTCCAGTACTTTGGTCTAAATGCTGCAGAGGAGTAAGTTTTAATACAACGCCTGTATTACCACACTACTGAATAGCAATGGTTAGGGGAGGGGGGAATGAATATATAAATAAATGTAAAACAGCTTGTAAATTTAAATATCATATAGCTGTTGCTATGAAGAATGCATTAATATTGATGTTATGCTCAGTGTAGTAGATATTTGAAATTGAGGGCATTAAGCCTTTCAGTGTCTCATATACAGATTGCTATCCTTGAAGTAAAATTTCAGACTGAGACTCCTGAACTGAAAGTTTTATTCTCTAGAAAATAATGTTCTTAGTAAAAGATCTGTGAGAAACGCATATTGCTAACTTTTTTCCCCCAGTGTTTTTTTTTAATGCTTGTTCCATAGTAGTAAGTATATTCAGGCATATCATTCTAAGTTCCTGACTTCTGATTTTCCCCCCCAAAGCAGGAATAACGGGAAAAATATGTTCTCCATGCCTGGATTCTCTTCAGTGGCTGGTCGGAAGATAAAGATGGCGTTAGACGTAGAAAATAAAATATTAAGGATTGTTACAGACAGAAAATCTCTTACCACAGCTGGTTGCCCTGCATTGTTCAGTTATTGAATTGTACCTCATGCTGGGTTTAGCTGAAGCCAGATCGCCTAAATTCTGCTTGCTTTTTTTCCTCCCATTTAGGGTTTTTTGTTTTGTTTTGTTTTTTTAATAATTAGAGTTGGTGGCAGGGAGGATCTTGAGCAAAACTGTTTTAGACTCCATCGTTTTTTCTTCACTGACTTGGCATGGTCTGGCTATAGATATAATATGCCTGCACTGCGAATGGCTTCGTATAATACCTCTGTTTGCACCACTTTGTGCGCTCATTGCGTTTACTGACACCCGAAATTGTAATTATATTCAGAAAGGGGGAGTCTGTGTAGAGTAGAGAAGTGGATAATGAATGATTTCTTTGCAGAGTTTGTGCTGATGTACGTGTGAAGTGAGCAAGTTGCGTGTATTGTGCACTAAATTTTCTGATAGAGGAAGAATGAAAGAATGGTCCATGCTAAGGACTAGTTAGATCAGTAGTACTTCATTCAATAATTAGATGCTCTTTCTATTCTCATTCTTATGGCCTTTATCACCTGTCTCGCCTTTTCATTATTTTATTATGAAACAAAATGTGTAAATACAATTCTGTTTCTCTACATACTTTGGCATAACAAATCTGTGAACGAAATTTTAATTTTGTGTGTTACAGCAAATTTTTGTTTTAGTATTGTCTCAGATTTTATTATGTAAATCTCATTATTCAAAGTTGCCTAAATCCATAAAGACCTTAAAATTGGGAATTCTTAAAATGAGTTTATTGGCTTTTCGATCCATTTTTGTTTGACCAAAAACCAGTATTGTACAAAGTGTTAAGTATATATTTTTATATTACAGAAATGGACTCTGGTGACTTTGGATAATAAGGAAAAGTTTAATATTAAAGCCATGTTTATTCTATAATTAACATGTAACCATGGGATAAATGCCATCAATAAAAATTATCAAATACATTTGTGTGAAGTTTAATGCAAGCAGCTTGTCTGAAACATTTGTTAAGGATTAAATGTTCTCAATTAGGTGGATACATCTTACGTTGTATTTACTTTTAACCAGCACTGAGGAATTTAAATTACTATCTGTTTTACTGTATGTGCCATAATGAGTATGCCCAATTTTCAAGCGTGAGGACCAGATAAAGTTGCCTTGAACATTTTGCTTCACATTTAAGTTGCAGTCCTGTTTGTTTATCAAATACATTTAAACACAGAGAGAGAATATCTTGGTTAAAATTAATTGTTGCCAAGGCCTTTCTAGAAATTGAAAGAAAAAGATAATCATGGATAACTTGGATGGTAGCTTAAACTTATTAATAAGCAATTAATCTCTTTGGGAAATTGAAGGCTTTCACGGCGGCATCATAGTTTTTTGTGGGTTTTTCGGGCCATGTGGCCATGTCTAGCAGTTCTCTTCTCTGTATGGTTTCGCCAGCATCTGTGGCTGGCATCTTCTAGAGATGCCAGCCACAAGATGCTGGCGAAATGTCAGGAAGAAACTCTGCTAGAACATGGCCACATGGCCCGAAAAACCCACAAAAACTATCATCTCTTTAGTTTCTGCAGTCCCATGCACAGGCCTATTCCTGCACTGATTAGATTGGAATATTTTAAATCTCATACCCATTCTTCCACTTCAGAAATCTGAGGCCTCTTTTTTCATGTACCTCAAGGACCTGGGTGAGCATCCTTCCCTCTAACCCCGTTTCCCCTGGCAACATTAGAACAGTGCTTCCCAATCTGTCAGTCCCCAGATGCTGAGCTCACATGTGACAAGTCTTAAGAGTCTGAAGTCCACAAACATATGGCTTGGAACCATCAATTTAGAGGACTGTTCTCAGGTGTTTCCCATTATTTCACACAAGCTTTTGTTCTTTTCCCTTTGTCCTAATTCTCTGCTGCTACATCAGATTCATAATGGACTTGGCTAATACCATGTAATCAAATGTTTGCATGTAAAAACAAAACACCACATTTTCTCACCAGCCATTCAATTCACTTGATAAAATAGAGGAATGCATGTAACAGATGGAATGTTCATTGATGGTATTTGTCTACTAAACATTTGTAGACAGTGAGATCTTTTTATCTTGCTAATGGTTTCAGCCATAGTAGAAAAATTAAAGGAAATGAGGTCCCACGTACTGCTGATGGCCCACAAACTTTATCATCTTAAAAAACCCAATGTGTTTCAGCCTTGCCACAAATTGGCCTTCTTCAGGGTCTATTATCAGAGATTTCTGGAGTTGCATTCTGAACTCTCAACAAAGTGGACACTGAGTATTAGAAGGATGGTTTCAGCCATGTCAAGGATTTTTAAAAAAAAAACTGGGGAAGAACAGAGGATTGATTGATTTTGGGAATCTGGAACAATTAGCAAATAGTAGTCATGATTCTATGCAGGGGTGGTGTAGCACACACTTTTGCATACTGAGTTATTGATAGTGTTCTGCAGTCTTTGCCTTGAAGGGCATAGTTGCATAATAGGCACCTGCATGTGCAATGGCATCACATGCGCAGTTGTTTCCATAGTCTTGATGTAAGGTAATGTTCTGCCTTGGACAAAAATGTCCTGCTTCTGTAGGACAATTTACACATGTATAAGACACCAATAGGATTATGGCCAGTATCAACGACTCTCAACTAGAAAAAAGCAGTTAAAATATACGTGATCCCAGAGGCTGAACGTTCCTCCCTCCCTGCTCTGCACAACTACTGAGGCATTTTATCTTCATACTTTAAAATATGCCTGTACTATAAACCTGTCCATATCCTTGATCGCATTAGATTGAGAGGAAACTGGATTTTTGCAGACAAAAAGTATTATGGATGTAGAGGAGTGAAGCCAGAAATCCAGAACTTCAAACTACTGATCTTCACGGGGTGGGGCTTTTCCAGGTATGATGGTTTCAAGAGTAATTTCAATCCATATACAGAAGGCAAGTCCCCTTTAAAACAATGGCATGCACGCCTGCTGCACACATACCCCACCATGCATTGTTTTAAACAGGGCTTGAGCATACACTTTACGTGGGGGGGGGGCAGTGGTGTCTGGAACAGATCCCCCACATATGGGAAGAGTCCACTGTATAGGTATACAAACATCTGGCATTCCTGAGGGATTTGTTGACCTTCTCTCTATTCTAGGTAGTCAGATACATTGCCAGTCCCTATAAACATGTCAATAAGGGTTTAAACATAAATGCTTTATGCCTGAGCTTTTTGCTCACAACTGAATAACAAAGATACCTTTGCCATACACATTCCATCACTGTTGCTCACAAGAATGGTAGAGAAGGGTTCAGTCACAACATGGTGTGGCTTCAGATACTTGCAGTAAGCTAAGTTCTGGACCTTTTGGATTGGTGGGAAGATATGAACTTCTGAACAGATTAATAACCCTTTAGGCTTATGCCGTCACCTTTGTGTGTTCTTAACTATTTAACTGGAGAGGAAGGATATTTTTGTGAGGTAACATCCTTTATATAAGGGACTGGGACTAGTATTTGTATGAGAGCACTTGCTTTACCTGTTTGCCATCTTTGTTTAAAGGATATGAGTACAGAAAATGAACAACCGAAGGTTAACAAGAACACAAAAATCTAGCTGACTGAGACAAACAGCTCACCTAATGAACCTCCTGTTTCCTACAGGGGCCAGCTAGATGCCTATGAGAAACCTGCATGCAGGATATGAGGGCAATAGCTCTTTTCTGTAGTTGTTCCCCAACAAACAAAACCTGCTCTAGAATATAATCAAATAAGTGGGACTAGTCACCAAAAACTACAGAGAAAGAGCTCTTGTAATTCTGTTCACATTGCGTTCACATTGCACATTTCAGGAAGGAAAGAGTGCAACCAACATCTTTATCTCCAAAGGATTTACCTGCTATATTAAAAGTGATGTGAAACACTATCTCAACCTGGTGTCTAAATAGACAATAACGCACTAGGTAAGTTGATCAGCTTGTTAACATTCCATCAAGTTGGCTTCTCTCTCTCTCTCTCTCTCTATATATATATATATATATATACACACACAGCAATCCTATGAATATGAAACATAGCCCTCCTCAGCTCTTGCAAGCTCAGGGCCATAGCTTCCTTGAGACAATCCACCTGCAATGCAGGCTTCCTCTTTTCCTAGTGCCTTCAGCTTTACTGAGCGTAATCTTTCCAATGTCATGTTCAATGCATAATAGATTCAGTTTGATCTGATCATTATCAAGGTGCACAATCTGACCACTTCCTTGAGAGATGAAGAACTATCTGTCATGCTCAGCCAGGCTGAGGAGGCTGAGTTTGAGCCCCAGGTAGAGGGGGAACCTGAAGCTGAGCTGGGTCCTAGCTCTGCTCTCCCAGCTCAAGAAGAGCCTGTTCTGTGTCAGGAAACAATCAGGAAGCACCTGTGATTAGAAACTGGGTAATATAAACAGGTGCAGATCGCTGAGCTCCTTTGTCAGAGATTATCTGATTTTCCTGGTGAAAGCATGTTTCTCTGACTCCCTTGGACTTTGTGGCCTGAAACCTGGCCTCTTATACTACTGACTGATCTGGACCCTCTGGACTTTGGAATTGCCTTGCTAAACTTGCCTTTCTGGAACCCTGAACCCTTGGATTGTTTGACCCTTCCCCATTGGACATTGACCTGGTACTTGGGTACTGTACTTTATTTCTTGTATTTGTAAAGACCTTTAGTTTTGGTTATAAAGCTCTGCTTGGCTGTATCGAGCCATTATCGGCAGTCTTGGCAGCTTTCCTGGACACTACCCAGTCTCAGAGAAATGAGGGAGTACCCAACAGACCCTCCAGTTGTCAAGGGGAAGAATCAGTCCATTTTACCCCTTGTCTTAAAGGAAATACACAAAGCAGAAAACCTGTGACAGCCTCAGAAAGCTGCCTGTCAGCCTATGACTGCCAGATCTTCCAAATCTCAATGTAAGCAGGAAGAGGATTCCTAAGTGTGGGAGAGAGAGGCTCTTCTCAAGAGGGGCCTTAGAGTAGTAAATGAAAATTTATAAACTTATTTTAGTACATTTATTTACCTAGGACATCCCCTAAAAATGGAAATCAAGAACACTAGCTTATTTGGGGAAGTTATTTGCACTTCCAAATATACAGGTGAGAGGGTGCAGTGTTTAAAATGTAATGACCTTTGGACAGTGTTCCTACTCCACTCTTCTTCCCATTCCACCTAATTAGGGTGGTGCATACTAGAGAACTGGGTGCCCACTGAAATACCTATTTATATAAACAGGATTGGCAGGTGGAACTTAAGTTTGGTGCATTGCTTCCTCATTCTGTGTGGGTGTTTGAGTAGCAACACCTGCTTTTACTAAGTCCGATTTGAGAACTGCAGGAAGCCTCCCCCTTCTGACACCGTTATCTGAAGACTCACTTGTAAATTAAGGGCAAGGTCCATTAATCCATCAAGGATTGCTTGTAAACTAAGTACAGATGCCACTCTTTTGTCAGTTCTTGCCTACAGAGGCCTGCTTGGGATTAAATGCACACATGTGCACTGCTTGCAAAGTGAGATGAGTGGGGAAAGGCACCAAGCTGAGACTTTGCAAGGAGCATGTATGGGTGGATGCACAGGCAAATCACTGTATTTCCCTCATGTTCTCTACCTGGGTTCTGCTTTTCAACTAGTTCTGGCTTCTGACAGTGTTGCAGTCCCTAACCCATTGGATAGGTTGGGGCTTCCTGTATTGTTTTGTGAGATCAGTGTTACCATAAATCAGCACTGCCTTCATAAGAAAGTAGGGTGGACATCCCAGATAGCCAAATGTCTTCTTCTTACTGTAACATGCACTGAGAAATAAATAATAAGACAGATCAATAAGACTTAGCCCTTTTATAGGAGAAAGTGCTTATTAATGCAAACATGTATCCTTGTTCAAACAGCTTCTGGCATCTTATATAAAGACAATAATACTTGTGCATAAAGATTTTGTATGGGAAAATTTTAGAAATTCAAAATTAGTTCAAAAGTACTTGAGTGATGTGATAAACTGATCAAAGTCACTGGCTACTAAATGTAGTAACATTCATTTGAAAGGGGGGAGCTGCAAATACGACAATAACACCCATTCTAGAGAACCCATGGCATTTTTTAATTAGTACAAACTATTTTCTTGATTTGCCATTTTTTTTTGTTCAATTATGTTGAAGTATTTGCTTTATATCACAGCACTCTTACTTGTGGAGAGACAGTCAAATTGCAAAATACTTTCACAAATTAGTTTAATCTATACATATGGCAAAGGAAAGTAATCATGCAAATAGCTGGCTGAATTGCTGATCTATTTAATTTCTTTGTATCTAGTGATACAACTAACATAGTGTTCATCAGTACGAAAATGCTGAGTAACCAGTGCAGTTTCTTTATTATACTAGCTCAGCAACAAAATACAATAAAGGCTTTGTTAGAAGTGTTTACTTTTTTTTCTTTCAACTGCCATGAAGAACTGGGTGCAAAATTATGCCTAAACCTCAGTAATGCTGGCAGAGGAGAACACAGGCATAAAACACTGAAATCTCCTGTCAGTGATCTGATGGTAACCTCTACTATGGGTAGCAGCATTGACTTAATTCTTCCTTCTTTCTATTTGTTGGTGTATCCAGAACATCTGAGATACAAACACCATGCTGTAAGCACAACCCCACATTTCTGCATGACTTACTGTTCCAGTCATGACTTCTCTGAGAGTTGGGATTCCCCTTGTTTCTCATCATAAATGAACAATGAATCCAATCACAATTGATGCAGCAGAATACCGTTCTCCAAAAGAAACCACCATTAAGTGAAGCCAGAGCAGTGCAGGATGCAATACTGAGATTTCTCTATGTCTACACAGTACTTGGGGTAAACAGAGCTCTGTTTGATTTCTTCACACATAGTAGCAGTTATTTCAGAGCCAGTGATAAGATGTTAAGTTATAATAATTCAAGGAAAAAGTACATGTTCTAGGTAGTAACAGACCTTTACCACATCAAATACACATTGGTGGTAATCTCCCACAGCCTGATTAGTTCTTCCTGTGAGTCACTTTTCCTCATGATGTATTCATGCCCATTACTGAAAACTACAGAAATAAAACGTTATTTATACCTGTTTTTTGAAGCCTAAAGATGTACATGCCTCTACTTCTACTTTCCTGCACAAGAGAATGGTAGCAATCAAGGTATACACATTTTATTCACTCAGTTTATTTTAGAGCAAAAGTGAGGTACGTATTCGTGCAGAATCCCTTCCAAGAACCCCATAGCAATTCAAATTTACCTGAGCACAGTGCTAGTCACAATTCCTGCAAAGGAGAAATGCAAAAGATGCTTTGCTTCTTCCTAGTCCACTGCTCCTTAATCATTTGTCTAATTGGAAAAGTGGTGCTGGTATTCTGTAAAAGTATGGAAGGTCACTACTCTAGCTTTCTTCTCTGTCTTCAGATGCTTTGTGGCACACTGTTAGTGAAACATACACAGATGTTAAGTCCAGCTTTCCCTCACTTGCCCTTTTTTGTCATTGCGGAGAGAGGAATTCACTCTCATACATACATCATCCCTACTCCCAAAGACTCACCATCCTTCTGTGAGGCCCTCTTTCTTTAGCTATTTAGTGGCTGGTGAACAGCAGAGAGCAATGAAGAAACATCTGGCTATGTCCTCATAGTCAGAAGCAAAATTAAATCATCATCCGCTGGGACTCCCACAGATGGATGGTGAGTCTTGTTGGATGGGAGGGAGAGACAAGGGCCTGTTACAGACTGCCAAAATAAAGCTGCTTCAGGTCTCTTTGGAGGTATGCTATTTAAATGATGCATGCACCCTAAGAATCCGGAAGCTGCACCAAAGCTGCACTCCAGTGCTTAGGAATGGAGTGTGGCTTTGGCGTGACCTCTGGACCCTTAGGACCCATGTATCATTTAAATAGCATACCTCCAAAGAGACCCGAAGCAGCTTTATTTTGGCAGTCTGTAACAGGCCATAGTTATGCCTGGATGCAACATCTCCCAATGCAAGATCTGGGCCAATGGGAATTTCAGCCAGCTTAATGCATCCTCTCCTAAAAGAAACCCACAGCTCAGGTCTGAATCGTCTTAAATGGGGATCTTTTTTTTACTCCCAGAACTGAAACTCCAGTGTATATTATAGTCATCAAACCTTTTTTTTTAAAATAGCATGAACACTTTTTAAAAGCAATGTAGCCTGTTAGGCTAAATTAGCTCCCTATTGGTTGATCAGGAGCAAATCAGAAGTATCTTATAGTAAATACAGAATAGTATTTGAATTTTTTTAAAAAGTGTGTCAAGCCTAAAAACCTGACACTGATTAAAATAATATTGCAGTTGTCAAAATAAATCATGCAAAATATGCTTTATTTAATTGGTATAATTTCAGTTATCTAGACACAAAACCAGATGAAGTGAAAGTATACCTACTGATAACTTGTCTTTCAAACATCTTGCACAAATTCCCTGTATGATTTTAGCAACAGTGAAACTAGGCTGTTTTTTAAAAACTTATTTTGTTATAAACTGGTGTAAAATGCTATGTATAAACTTCTGCTTTTATCAAGCTTATTTTGGCTCTCATTAAATACATACGAAAGTGAATTTTTTGCACGCATTTTAAGTTTTCTGTGCTTTTATAAGAAAAGTAAATAATGCTGCATAGATTCTCTCTGTGAAAGCCTATGCAAGCCAACAGGGAAGAATGCCAAACAATTCACGAAACCTCTAAAGCCATGATTAAATGAATTGTCTCACCTACAGCATTACTGCCAGAGCCAACAATATTTATGTGTTTACCAATAGCAGTATTGCTTGTCTTTCATGATAACACCTGACATGATCAGTGATTTATATTACGTTCAAGATATCCACATCATGCAAGACATTTAACACAATGTTTATAAACAAATTTGAGTATTGAAATAATACAATGCTTGTGTAAGCAGTTCATGATAAGGCTTTTATAAAGTGGCAAATTCTTCACTGTCCATCAAAACAGGAGTACACAACTCTTTGTACCAGAGTTTACTTTACAAACACTGTAATCAATCCCTTTGGTTACCTGCAGCAATTAAAACAGTTTGGCTCTTCATAAAAACAACTACCTTTCAATACAGAATCCAAACTGGCATTTCTCACACACTATAGACAGTGTAATTGTAAAGCAAGTCTTCTGAAAGGAGCTCATCTTCTTGCTCAGTTCAAGGTATTCTCAAACCAGTGCCCCCTTTCACCAATTTATAGCATGGCTGGAAGAGATATGTGTTCAGCATCTTCACTGCCACTGTTCTGGAGTGAAATTTAGAAATCCAAGTAGTTATCGGCATGTTAGCACAGTAAATCCAAGCCTTTCTTGGTTATCATCTGACACTATGTCTTTTTACCACAATTGTCCCTGCTACAATATCATATGCTGTTCGGTTATGCTGAAAAAACAGCAGGGTAATGAATGCAGGAAAAAAGGAAGCAATAGAAAAATTCTTGATCAAAGCTCGTATTGTAGACCTGGAAAGAGAAGAAAAAATAAAGCATCTCTGGGTTTTGTTGTTGAGAATGGAGACTGCTGACATAACATTACAACTATTATAATACTGTCATAGCAAACTCATTTTTTTAATATGCCACTCCTAAGAATATGCTGATGTTGCATATTGTTTTCCATTGTTGCTTAATAATTTATTCTTATACTCATTCCATACTCATTTGCCTTACTCACAACTCAGATTTGCTGCTTCAATTTTATGTTCTACTATCCTTCTTTGACCATTCATTGTACAAGCATTTTAAACAAAAGTATTTATAACCTTAAATGCCTTTTTGATGGCTGTCATGTGATATTTATATATACCAACTACAGTATTAATTACTGCCCAAGTACTGTCTGTTGTCTAATTACTTATTCCAAACATCATCTATTGACTAAAATGTTACATTCACAAAATGTAACTGTATTAGCGGTGTTAACTCAGTGATACAGTAGAAATTGTGCTACAGCATTACAGTTCAGAGACTTTAATAGCTGTGTTAACACTGAAAAGTTACTTCTTGATTAAGCTCAGCAAATCAGTTCCTATAGAGCAGCTGTCAGAGGTTATGGAGATGATTGGCCCCAGGAGAATTACACCTCCTAAATAGTTGTTGGTTTGGTTTGTCTTACAAACACCCTCTAGGGGATGTTACACAATGTTCTTGGTCCTCTCTGAGCCATTTTAGGCCCAGGAGAGTCCTTTTTCTAACACCTCACACTTTCATCATCCCTGTTAGAGAGGAAGCTCTAGCCCAGTGTAGAAAGTGAGTAACAGAGAAGGTATTTGGAACTGCCAAAACTGAAGCAAGAAGATACAAACTTCCAACACCAGAAAGGGAACAGAGCTGGAGGAGGAAGATCTAAAGAAACTATACTAGAAAGAGGAGTGAAAACACATCTGTAGCTTATAAGTCAAAGTGTACTATTTGTCCAGTTTTTCCAATGAACCACATGGATAAAATATATCTTCAGTAAATATAATCCTGGGGCACTTGATATTAAGGAAGATGAGATGCATGCTTCTGTTAGAGTGGTCATCCATCTCTAAGTGTTCTACTGACTGAATTATTTAGGAACATTCCCTTCACTTCCTCAGAGTAGAGCTTAAACCCTTAAGTAGATACTATGGAGGTGTCATGGACTCTATTTTCCACATATTATCGTTCCTCCAAGTTGTGGGGGATCCGTTCTGGACACCCCCCCCCTCATGAATTGAAAAAAACCACAAATATCCAAGCCCCACTAGATGTAATGGCTGTGCGTCCCTGTGTAAGGTCATGTGCGTGCACACCACGAACACATACACTATTTTGTCCCTCCTGGTCTACTGACTGTGGAAATTCAAGACCACAAACAGGAAGTCCGTGAACTAGGAGGGACAACTGTACTTTCATTTTCTTCACATTGATTCTTTCAGAAGCATGTGCTATTAATAGTATGAAAAATCAGGACAATAACTTACAAGAATTAGAAATAATACCATTCTTTGAGAAGTGTGTTGCCTATTTCCTTGAAGACAAGGAACATTAAGTTATCAAGGTAAATGTTCAGCCTTTCACTACTGCTACACAAAGTAAATACAGTGTTACCCCGGGTTACGAAAATAATTCGTTCCGCCGCCGCTTTCGTAACCCGAAAGGCTTTCGCAAGCCGAAAACCCATAGGCGCTAATGGGGAAAAGCCGCGATTTGGTGCGAAAAAGCGCCGAAAAGCACCAAAATTTCTTTCGTAACCCGAAATAACCTTCGTAACCCGGAACAGTTTTTTTCAATTGGATTTTTTCGTAACCCGGAAATTTCGTAAGGCGGCGCATTCGTATCCCGGGGTAACACTGTATATTATCTTTGCTCTAATTATACCCTGGAAATCAGGATCAAGAAGAGCAACAAAAATGTTTTAAATAAATTCCATGGCCAAATTCACTACAAATGAGAAAATATTAACACACTAAAAGGTAAAGGTATTCCCCTTTGACAAGGTTGTCAAGTCATGTCTGACTGTAGGGCGCGATGCTCATCTCT
Organism: Sceloporus undulatus; assembly: GCF_019175285.1. NCBI lineage: Eukaryota > Metazoa > Chordata > Lepidosauria > Squamata > Phrynosomatidae > Sceloporus > Sceloporus undulatus. Next base: position 172,001,411 of record NC_056525.1, read on the forward strand.
GTTACTAAGCTGAGGAGCCAGCGTTGTCAAAGGCTATTCTGTGGGTCATGTAGCCAGCACAGAATGCTGTTTAACACAATATTATTAGGAAAAAATTGTTATATTTTACAGGAATTGGCAAAGAAATGATACAAAAAAACAAAGAACTTACGTTGTCATGCTCACATTGGAAGATGGAATCACTAACACACGGCTTGGTGCAATAAGTACTGATGTATCACATGTTACAACTCGAAGACCAAGCAAAAATTTCCCAGGTGTTGCTCCACCTGCTCCCCAAATACATATAATCTGAAAGGAAAAGGCCATTTTATGTTCATCACCACCAAACATGTTAAGCTTTATTTTGTGCAACAATACACTGATTAAGGCTTCTTGATGCAACCGAGATAGAATTATAAATATCTCATGTAATCAGATTATTAAATTAGAAGGGATAACCTGTAACCTGCTGCTGATGACTCAGTAAGACTGGAAACAAATCTCAGACTGCTCTGAGCTACATAGTTTCTTGCGGGTTCTGGTTCTTGGTCACATTTGAATGTAACGGCACTTTGGGACATCATTTTATAGACAGATAGAGAAAAAAATCAATGCCAATTGCTTTTCTGAATGTTCTCAATATTTATAGGCTTAGGTTAACTAAAAATTAAGGCATGTATTATTTAAAAAACAGGGCTGGCAATCTATTCATAATTACAAGATCATAAACCAGATTTACAATCTTGTAATTTGGGATTCACACTTATGATCATTAATGACCAAATGAGACCTCTTAACCCAGGCAGCACCCCATCCAAAGAACTTCTAAGGCACAACAGATTGGGACACTGGGAAATTATGACTGCAGTGCTCTCCTGGTTGCAGGGCATGCAGCTGTGGAAAGACTCTGAGGTGTGTCTCCAGCTTCCTGCCTTAACAAGCCCTGCAAAATGGGAGAGAGATGCAGTCATCATTTCACAGTGCCCTGATCTGCATCACCTTGACAAACCTTCATTGGGGCGCTGCCTGGTTTAAGAGGCAGGTTTGTGGAAGGTGGCATCAGCAGAAATAGTTATTACAATGGAGCTCATTCGTTAAGGCTATATCTGGCAAAGTTGGTCTTTATTCACTTAGACAATCAAGGGACATCATCTGTACAGTGGGTCCTGTTATGTCGCTAGGGTTTAGATACCTCATAGAAGCAGACTAGCAATCTGTAGACAAGGGCCACTACCATCATTTTCTGCAAGTCTTCCATGGAAGTGTCTTCATCAATTTCTTCTATAATGTAGTGCATGGCAAATTTGGAAATATCCCTGCATCCAAAATTTAATATTAGTATGATAAACAACAACATACAGTATCATAGAACAATTTAGATTCTATGAATCAATGGATATTTTGCTGTTAGAGAAGAAGCATTCAGTTGGTGTTAAAGGTGGTTTTGAAGTAGAAGGAATTCAACACCACACAACACTGACAAACTATTTAGATCTTAGTCAATCCCAGTTATATTTACATCACATTAACTCAAGAATGTATACTCATTTCATAATTAACAGGTTCCTACATTTCACTTTTAATGACTGCAATATCACCCCACATTAACAAAAGTGAATATAATGAAATGAATAAAATGCAAGAAGTCTCAAGATGAATCTCACTTCTGTAATGAACTTACTGGGTGGGCTTAAACATGCTCCAGTGCCACATTACCCAATGAGACTGCTTTCTGGTTTGAAACAGTCTTCCTAAACCTGGTACATCTCAATATATTTAACCAATTACCATCAGCCAACACAGCTAGTGGCTAGGCATCCAAGGAGCTGTAGTCTAATATATCTGGCAAGCCTCACCTTAAGGAAGGCTGGTTTATAAGGTTATAACAAATAAATGTTACTTCTTCTGCTTTTCTTATTATGAGATAAGCAAATAATCCAAATGAAGCTTTCAGTGTTGGATATCAATGTGTATCAGCCAGTGTAATGCTGTATTACCAGAAAACACCAAGGTACTGCATTATGATGGACAAATTCTTCAAGCAGTTAAGAACAAATGAGAAGAAACAAATTAAAAGGTAACAGAAATAGGTTCAGAACCCTGTACGCAACTGTTCAGCAACTTGTGCTCAGAGACTCAGAGACAAAGAGAACTACTATAACAAATAAATAAGATGATGACAAAAAAGAAAGACAGAGACGCCTTCCACAAGATCCGTACCTTGGACATATCATGAGAAAACATGGCTCATTTAAAAAGACAATATTTGCATTTCTGAATGGCCTGAGTCTGCAGGACCTGTTGATGATACAGAGACCTGAAGGTCTCTCATTCATAAGGTCACCATAAGTGACGGCTGGCATAAGCTGATGGCAGTTAACAACAAATTTCATAATCTAAACAGAAGTTATACAAGGCTTTCCAAATGTGTTTCTCTGTACTCAGATAATACTATATTTCTCATTACACTTCTAGTTACCAACACCAAGGCCTATCAAAAGACTCAATTACTTTTAAAAATGCTGCATTTGCTTAGCCTCAAAGTTTGGCTGCAAACAGAAACACTGAAGAATGAGGTTAGTCTAAAGAGAGTCCCCTACTTAATGTTTCTCCAATGTGCATAAAATCAGTAAGTTTAACATATTCCAATTCAGTAGTTCTCACTAAAAAATAAAGCAAACTGGTTTTTGAGCTGTTCTGCTTCAGTCAACAGATAGGAACTGCTTTGCGATGGAAAGAAATAACATTTCACATAAGAGTCTAGATTTGTCAGAAACACTACTCTCTTTAATATTTAGTTCTGTTCATTCCAGGTTTATTTGATTTGCTACAGAAGAGCATTTAGCCTTGTAAGCTCCATATGTAACATTAAACAAATAGACCCAAATTTACTCTCTCTGTGTGTGTGCACGCATACGCAGGTTCGTACCTTCAAATTGCCTGTCTTATGGCAACCTCATGAATTTCATAGGGGTTTCTTAGGCAAGCAATACTCAAGAGGTGCTTATGCCATTTCGTTCCTCTGAAATATAGCCTTACAGCACCTGGTTTTCTATACCACAATGAAAATTAGGTTTACTACCATAATGAAACTATAGGGTGTTAAGAAGCAGAGGAATGAAACTTGTTATAGTTACATAATGTACTGTGTAACTTACTTTATTCCACTGAGATGCATAATACTCAGAACTATAGTTGCCTTGATAAGGAAGAGAATAAAGAAATCCACCATCTCTGCTATAAATCTATGAGCCAAGGATGGGATAATATATTCACGACCTGTTTTTGAGAAGAAAAAAACCCAAAAGCAAAACAGTATTCAATACACTTAAATCCAAATTAAACATCTTGAAAAATTGCACTGTATATAAATTTCAGTTTATTAAATCTTACATAATCATTTCCAACACTCTGTGATATAAAATTATAGTTGCTGGCATCATGTTAGGAAAGTCAGAGAAACAACAGGAAACCACACCAGGTTGAATGACATTTTATCACTTGTATTTTATTCACAGCTTGACCCTCTGGCAGGGGTGAGTTACTACTCAAGGTGCTTGGAACATATATGCCTACTACTGGACCGCAGAGGCTTGTCCCTGCCATACAACCCACCGCATTTTTATTTTTATGTTATTAAAAATTTCCCCTGAACTCTCAGAGGCACAAGGACAATTATGCCACACACACACCCCATGCTGCTTTAAGCCCAAGCTTTTTCAAACCAGGTAATAGGTTTGAGGTCACTTCTAATTTAGAAAAAAGACCCCTCTAGGCATAAAAGAGCCAAGAGAAGAATCAGAGTGAAGCTGCCCAAAGGTGCTAGGAGGCATTTTGAATTTTCAAAAATGGAGATGAGTAGGAGGCCATGAAAGGCTCAAGGACAACCCTGGGTGGCACATTTTCACTAGTCATTATATCCTGCCCTTCCACAACATTGCAAGCTTTGAGAGGGGCTTCACACAGGATTCTAGCCTTCTTGTACATTCTGGTGCAACACATCTAGACCTTTGGCAGGGAACTTGGGCATCCCATGCCTCACCTGAAGCTCCATCTCTTCCTAACACAGTGCAAACTCTGCTCCAAGAAGTTCACATGGTAAAGACCTGATGAGGACTAGACTAGACAAGCTTCTGCTCTGAGTGGTGGACTAAAAGAGACTTGGTTCTCCATAAAGGCCTGATACTAGATATTTGGATTTTGCATTTTATATTACTAACTTTTGTAGAATTATGGGTGCCTCTATCTATATTTTATTGATATAAACCACTTGAGGACTAAGGTCAAAAACACACTGCTGAAATAATCCAGTTTGAGAGCGCCCTAACTGCCCTGGCTCAGTGCTAGGGAATCCTGGGTATTGTAGTTTGTTGTGGCACCAGAGATCTTTGACAGAGAAGGCTAAATGTCTCACAAAACTACAGCTCCCAGAATTCCCTAGCATTGAGTCAGGGCAGTTAAAGCAGTCTCAAACTGGATTATTTCTGCAGTGCGATTTGGACGAAGGATAGGCTGATGGAATTAATAAATTTTAAAGAACAAAATACAAGAACTGAGAGGACGTATTTGGCTTTCGCTGTGAACAATGACAAACCATTTTGCTGGCACCTGCTTGCAAAGGGAGCAGCTAAATCACAGATCTGTATTGCTCAGGTAACATGACAAACAAAACAGGCCAAAGGTCCTTAGTTGGTTTAGCTGCAAGTGGAAGCAACTGGGCAATGCCTCCTGGCATGCTGCTGGTGAATAGTGAGACAGGGTTCAAGAAGAAGAGAGTGCTCTTTTTTTTTAAATCCATTTGGGGAATAATCCATTTCTTATATATCTTCAAGTCAATTGTGATTTATGGCAAGCCTATTACAGGCTGAATATTTCTTATCCAAAACAATACCTGTACTTGCATATCCATATATAATAATATATCTTGGAGATGGGACTCAATTCTAAATATGAAATTCATTTTCATATACACCTTTTGCACATTGCCTGCAGGTAATTTTATGCAATATTTTAAATAATTTTGTGCAAGAAACAAAGTTTGTGTCCACCGAATCACTAGAAAGCAAAGGTGTCACTTTCTCAGCCACCCATAACAATTTTTTGGTTTTTGGAGTACAGTGGTCCCTCCACATTCACTGGGGTTAGGGGTGAAGGACCCCCATTCATGTGGAATTACCTCAAAATTTAAAAAACCACCATTCTTTTTACCTCAATAACAACTCTCTAGGAATCTCCAGGTCCTCCAGTGCAAATCTATGGTCAACATTTGCCAGAATTAGGTCACAGAATCATGCTGGAAGACTTACAAATCCCTAGAGAAATGTTTTCTCTAGGAACCTCTAGGTTCTCCAGCACAACTCTATGGTCAACGTCAAAAGAATTGCACTGGAGAACTTAAGAGATTCCTAAAGAGAATGTATTAATCAAAACCACAAACAGTCAAAGCCCCAAATGTGGAGAGCCAACTGTGTTTCGAAATACTCGACAGGAGAGGCTCGACTTGTATAGGGTCTTTTGGGCATGATTTGCTCAGAGGATGTTTGCCACTTGGGCTGAGAGTGTGTGACTTTCCCAAGGTCATCAAGCAGGCTTCCATGATTGAGAGGGACTTGAACCCTGATCTCCAATACTCAAATCACAAAATATTCTGGATTTATAGGTTTAAAAAGCAGATCAGTTAATATGGAATTTATTTCTGCAGTGCTTTGGTGAAAAGTACCAAAGCTGAACTAAGACCAGAAACAGAAAATGCAGGTGTATGACTAACATCTTCTATTTCTTTACCGTTTGCCTGATGAAGAAGCCAGTGTGACTTTGAAAGCTTGCAACATGTAATTGTGCATTTTGGTTGTCCCCATAAAGCTATCACTGTTTGGATGTTATTGGATTTGCTGTTTTAGGGGTTATTCAGATGGTAAAAGTAATCCGGGATGAATCCAGGTTGAATCTGGCACACATCCTGAATGCACTTGATTAAGTTTGGGATGTGGGTTGCCAAAACCCCCCATTTAACCCAGGATAATGGATACTGGGTGTCCCCCCCCCCCCGTTTTTTAAAAAAGATTCACATCACTGGCAGTGTGAATAACTGATGCGAATAGACCAGGGATTAAACTCTGCATGCCTTGAACGTGTTTTGAATACATTCGTATTGTCGTCTCCATGTTTATTCAACGCTGGCACATGTCAGCAACCAAACTTGCAGAGGTGTTGTTCCATAGTGTGAATAACAAATGTGTGAGTGAGATTATTCCCATTGTTTCACTTGAAAATACGATGTCTGAAGGACCCCGTAGTGAAAAATTATGAAAACTGAGTAATAAAAGAAATCAGATTAGCTGCTCTTGCTTCTCTTGGACTGGGCCTTCAATTTTCCTCTGCTGTCATTTAGATTACGATGCTACTATGGTGACCCACCTATCACTCTTCCAGACTCATGTTCCAACACACCCACAATCCTTAGAGGGTCAAACATTTCTAGATGAGTAGCCTCTTTCAGCCTCAAGTTCACAGTCAATTACTACTGGGAATATTTTTCCCTGTAGAGACACTACAAGATTGCACTGTGATGCAACAGGACAGCAAGACTCTCTTGCGGCACACATAAAGATGCATTACAGGTGCTTCCAACCTGTGTCACCGTTCCCTTGCCATCCAATAGGTGTGGAGTTGTACATGTAACATCCACACAGAGACACACTCCTACCTGCCAAATCCATACTTCTGAAGAAAACTTATGCCTTAAATTAAAAAGGGGTTATCTTTAAGGCACCTCTTCCCACCACAGACCACTATTTCCACAAACTTCATCCATTCTGCCATCCCAGATTGATGCCAAATTGCCTGGGGTCAATGTTGTACAGGTTGAGCCTTCCTTATCTGAAGGACTCTGCAGACCTGGGTTTTAATCCTGGCTCTGCCCTATAAACCTATTGGCAATCCTGGACAAGTCATACTCTCTCCACCTCCAAGGATGGCCATGGCAAACCCCTTCTGAAGAAACCTGCCAAGAAAACCCACAGTCTTAGGGTTGCCATAAGTCAGACAACAACAGTGTACACTGACACTGTAGGCATAGACTGACAAAAACGTCACACACTTTGTTTTTAACCATGTTAAAGTCTGTGTGTGTTTTAACCATCAGAAAGTCACCACTACCTCAGCCACCCATGTGGACAATCCTGGGTGAGAGAGACTCAACCTGTATTAAGCTGGTACTCAAAACAATCTCCATATTGACTGATATGCTTTTAGACCAAGAAAAGTTCAGAATAGTTTGTGGTTTTGAGTGTTGGAACTAAGCCACCGAGAGACAAAGATCTGAATCTCTATTCAGCTGTGGAGACCTACTGGGCAGCTCTGGGCAAGTCCCTCTCTCTCAGCCTCAGAGCCCAGGGTCCAAATCCTTGATCAGCTGTGGAGACCCAGCGTGTGGCCTTAAGTCCCTCTCTCTCAGCCTCAGAGACCAGGGAAACTGTGCTAGAACAGTTAAACTCCAGAATGTGACTTGCTCAAGAGCTGGAGATGATAGTGCTGAAAAGCATAGAGCAAAGGTAATGTCATTGTGGGTAATGTCAAACGTCCTAACAATTTGCAAATGGCTCCTAACTTAAGATTGTAACCTAAACAAAAGGAGAGCGAAACAAAACATACAGATAAAAAGGCTGATCGATGGCTAACCCAGGAGGGATGGAGACGTATGCTGGGGCATCCAAGGGATATTTCTGGTTAAAATTCTGGGTTTAAAATGATCAGTGATCAATCATCAATAACAAAACCACTGGGTGCCCTCAGGCGAGTCACACTCTCTCAGCCTCAGAGGGACCCCGCCCCTTTTCCTCACCTGCCGGGCGGCCACTGTCCCTCGCGGAGGAGGGGGCGGAGCCAGAGGCGGCGGCGGCGGCGCTGCTGTTGCTGCTGGGGGCGTGGCCTGGGCGCGAGGCAGGGGGCGCGTGCCGGGCGAGGGGGGGCGCGGGCGGTGGGGGCTGCCAGGGCGCGCGGGAGGGGGCGGGGCCACTCTCGGGGGCGGGGGTCGCGAGGAGGAGGTAGTAGCAGGGGTTGCTGCTGCCGCCGCCGCTGCTATTGTAGTAATAGGCGCCGGGGGTCTGAGCAGTCGCCGTCGTTGACGTCATAAGGGCAGCCAGGCCGCTGCTCTGCCAGCTGAGGTAGCCGCAGTAGGAGTCCCAAAGCCATTGGTGTACACGACGGGAGTACTCTCCAGCACTGAGGGTCTCCGGAGCGGAGGAAGACGAAGCAGTAGCAGCAGCATCTCTTCCTCCTCCTGCCGCAGGACCACCGCCATCCTCAGCGGGCTCCTCCGCCATGGCCCCTCCGCGGCGCCTGTCACTGCCTGTGTTTCGCAATGCGCATGCGCAAGGCCTTCCCTTTCTCCTTTGCGTACGAGTGTTGTCTCGTTTTTCTCACCCACCAGGCTTGAGTGACGCAGCCGCTCCGCGTGACGTAAATCTCCCACGGGGCGGAGCTGAGAGGGAGAGGTTGCGCAGGCGCATTATAGATTGGAACGTTCCACTTTGGAATGTGTCGTTTATATCTCGCGAAGCTCGACCAGGCCTGAGTGACGCAGCGGCCCCGCGTGACGTAAACCCCCCAGGGGGCGGGGCCAAGAGAGTGAAAGAGCGCAGGCGCATTATGGATTGGAATGTTCCACTTTGGTTCTGGGGGGGGTCATCGTCCTCTCAGACCTGTGTCCGATGGTATCGCCCAGGGAATTATGGGAACTGTAGTTTTGTTTAGCCTCTGTCAGAGAGAGCTCTGGGCCTACGACAAACCACCATTCCCAGAATCCCACAGCCTTGAGCCATGGCAGTTAAAGCTGGGCCAACCCCCTCAGGGATATTGTCTATTGTTTTTATTATTATTAACTTTATTTATAAAGTGCTGTTTATACATTTTTACACAGCACTGTATATAAAATAAGAATAAAATAAAATGGAGTTCTAGAAAACAGAACATAATACAAAATTTAAACATAGTAACAGTGAAGTCTATCCTGCTTCTCTCAATTTCACCAATCTTTATTTTGTCAGATTTTTTAATTAATTTAAAAAGCAACCATTACGTCAAACTTTATACAGACATCTTCTACGCAAATAAGAGTTATGTACACCCACAAATTATATACGTAATCCAAAACAAAACAACAATACAATTTATTTTGCACTTTTCCCAATTTTCCCCTTTAAGTCAACGTATATTTATCCGTTTCCATATATTCTCTCTTTCTAGGGCCTTCTCATGAAAGGTGGCTAAGGCTTGTCCTCCATTCCCAGGATGCATCCTCCATTTCAACCTTCTGTCCAGGAGGAATCCCAAAATGCCCTCCATTTTGAGGAGGACCATCTGTGGGGGCATGGATTTGTGGGAGTGTTTCGAGCTTTTGTGTTGGAATGCCCTTCATTTTTCTTAAACGCCCTCCATTTCATGGTGCCTTGTCCTCATTTTTATTATTTTATTTATTTATGGTATTTATACCCAAAGAACACTCTCAGAGCAGCTTACAATTATTATTGTTTTTAATTACACGGTTCCCTGCCCTCAGGCTTACAATCTCTGCGCTTGGGACACCTGGTCACCCTTTTCTCATGAGGCATCCAAAGTGGGGCCAAAGTACAGCAGCCTCAGTTCAGCCATCTTGACCTCAAGGGAGAGTTCAGACATGATTTGCTCTGGGACGTCCGCGGCATCCTGATATCTGAACGTTGCATTCCCCACACTGTGGCATTCCCTGGGAAGCCCAGGGGATGCGCCCCCTCCCAGGATAGCAATGTTTACCGAGAATGAGATGTGATAGCCTCGCTGGCAAACCACGAGGCCATGACTCGCCTTCTGGATGACAATGCTTTATCCATAATTGGATAAGCCCATGTTGATTCGGCTGAGCCAGTGTACACATCCTGCTCCCTTTACTAATTAGGATTCTCCTGAATACACATTGGTCCCTGATTTCTCAAATTGCCTTCTGATGTACTATGAGATAATGTAACCCTGATGTAACCCTGATGTGAATAAAAAGGGCTGGCCAAGACCTGGCCAGCTAAGTTTTTGCACCCCCATTCCTGTCTCTGCGTCTCATTGCCGCGACACCACACTGGTGCCCTCTGACTGCATTAGATTACAACTTTTTAGATCGTAAGCCCGAGGGCAGGGAACTGTCTAAATAATTATCTGTAAGCTGCTCTGACAGCCTTTAGGGCTGAAGAGTGGGGTATAAATACAGTAAGTAAGTAAATAAACTATCATCCACAGTCAATATAAAAGTTTATCAAGCCTGGCAGAAAAAAAGAGAAAGAAATACTATGTGCACATGCAAATAGACATTTCATAGCCCCTTAAATCATGGCGTCAACGTGACTACGGGATTAAATTGATGTCAGTCACAACTAATTCATGTTCCACTGATTAGAGCAGATCTGCAAAACCAATCTTGCCATTGACAAAATGGGCCAGTGGGATTCATAGTGTTGGTGTCACCTGGTGCATTAACTCATGGTGTCATTCCCCCCCCCCCATTGACCTCTTCCCATTTCACACCGTAAAGAATCCTTAGTAATGCCTTTTTGCACTGACGTTACTTGTAAATTGTAATTCCCGTATACCACTGAATGCAATGGTGATAGTTGTGACATAAACAACTAGCAAAGTTAAAATTATACCATCAGTTTACAATATTATACACACATCCTAAATGTATTTACATATAGATAGTGAAGATTTGGTTAAAATGTGATGTTTTAAAAGAAAATATTAAAAGAAAAATGTTTTGAAAAAATTGAAATTTTTAAATTTAAAATTTTAATTTAAAAAAATTCTGGGCCCTCTCCTTTCTCTTCCCACTGAGCTTGGCCCCACTCCCAGCATCTCATAAAACATTTTAAAGGGAAGCAGATGAATGCCACAGCCTGCTTCTGCCAAAAGGCAGGTGTTTGAGGAGCAGTGGTGTCACCCCCTAAAGGTGCCACCTGGTGTGGCCTGCTCCCCGATGGTGACGCCATTGCTCCGCACTCTTCTCCAGCACCACCTCTCAAATGCGTTGGTTTTCTTCCTATCAGCTTTCTTCACAGTCCAGCTTTCACAGCCATACATAGACATTGAAAATACGATGGCATGGAGCATCCTAACTTCAGTGTTCATTGATATATTTTTACATGTCAGGGTTCTTTTTCTAGTTCCAGCTGCAGTTGGCCCTGGGGTTTCATTCCAGGACCCCTTGTGGATACCAAAATCTATGGATGCTCAAGTCCCTTTAAATTCAATAGTATAGTGAAATGGTGTCCGTTACACAAAATAGAAAATTGGAGATTTGCGTTTTGGAATTTATATCTTTTTGGAATATTTTCAAACCATGGATGGTTGAATCCGTGGATATGGAGGGCTGACTACTTGAAACCTATAGAAAATGCTGCCAGGCAGGGCCAGGAGTACTAGGCTAGGTGGCCCAAAGCAACTTTCTCTGATGATTCTTTTGATGTGGTAGGCTGATGTCCGCAAAAGCTTACGATGAACTGATGAAGATCATGCTCACAAACACCCTTTCATTTATATCTTCAGATGATTTCAGTTGTATGAAATCCTATTTCTGGTCATTTGTCTATCAGAACAGACCAAAAGATAGTCTTGGGCTAATTTAAGAGAATGTTCTGATGCAGCTGTGAGATTAAAAAAATCCATTCCCAGGGTTTAAATAACTGATACGACTTCCTTCCTTTTAAATAAATATTGTTGCAGGTTTAAGATTGAGATTCAGCTGTCGTTGAGGTGAACAGAAAATCTTGCAGCCCCTGTGTATATAAATTTAGTTAAGAGACAAGGAAGACTTACTCCCACATAATGAAAGGTAAATAAGACTCAGACTTTAGAACGTTGACATTTGAAATCCTGTGGTTACTCCATATCAAGGCAAATTCTTTATTGGGCCATTTGAAAAACTCACAAAACAATGCTATGCAAGCTTTCAATTGCTCAAAGATTCTTAATCAGGCAAGAAGGTAAATAAGGCAGGAGGCAGGATGGTTAGCATTCAGTTCACAGGTCAAGTCTCCAATTGCTTTAATTATCAACTATAATCCTACTATCTGATAATGTACGCTCTTATGCCAGTACTCAAATAGTAGTCTATTTGAATAAATGGGAAAACAGTATATCATAGCTAGGTTAAAGCTAACCTAGCTACTGTATATGTAGTCACATTTATTCAAAAATACTGTTTTCTGCTTTAGTTCTGACTATATTGACTGATCGCACTTCTGTGTACAGTGCTAATAATGTACATACTACATAATTGGACGTGGTTTTTTTCTCCCAGACAGAATTATCTTTAAATCTGACATACCAACAGTACAATCCTATACATGCCTACTCAGAAGTAAGCCACACTGAATTCAGTGGAGTTTATTCCCAGCTAAGTGTATACAGGATTGGAGCTGTCTTCTATATTTTTCAAACCGTCTGTGTTTCATTCTTCTCCAAGGAGTGCAGTCTGCCCTCTGCATTTGCAATTTTGACTTTTGCGGATTTGCTTATTTGCGGTTCTGATTAATATGTTCTCTCCAGGAATCTCTAGGTCCTGCAGCGCAAAAAGTTGACCATAGAGTTCTGTTGGAGAACCTAGAAGCTCCTAGAGAAAACACTTCTCTAGACATCTGTAGGTCCTCCAACATGATTCTACGATGACCTTCTGGCAGATGTTGACCATAGAGGATATGGAGATCCCTAGAGAGGTATTCTCTTAGGTAAAAAGAATAGTGTTTTTTCTTTGTGTTTTTTTCCACATTCACAGCTGTCCTTCACTCCTAATCCCAGCAAATGTGGAGGGACCACTGTATTTGGGAATTGTTTACAATTTGGTGGCTTTCTGCCACCTGGTGGCTATATGGAATCAGTACTTCAAATCTGGTTGATCAGTAAGTCAGGTGTGTTTGCTTTTTAGCTTCCTTTTCAGGCAGGGGTGAGAATCGTGGCTCTCCAGATGTTTCTGAACTGCACTTCCAGCATTCTCACAGTTGACTGTGTCACCTAAGTTTCCTAGGAATAACAGTTCAACAACATCTGGAGGGCATACAATTCCCACTCTGCTTTAAGGATTAATGTCAATGTCTGAATATTCCTTACCTAAGAAAACCCTATGAAATTCACGGGCTTGCCATAAGTTGACAGGCAACTTAAATGCACAAACACACACCTACACACTTAGAAAACCAGCATGGTGTAATGGTTTGAGCTAGGACTTGGGCTCTGGAGAGCATGGTTTGAATCCCTGTTCTGCAGGGAAACCCACTAGTGACCTCTGGCAAGTCACATTCTCTCAGCCTCAGATGAAGGCAAAGAGAAAGCCCCCTTTTTTTTGCCGTAAGGTTGTCATAAACCAGAAACTATTTAAGGGAACACAACAAGAACAATATCCTATAACATTTGGAGTTCCCAACACTGCAATCCCCAGTGTTTGTAGTAAACTGAGAATCCTATTCCTAGCAAGGGTTGAGGCTGTTCCACTTATTTGTCTGTTAGCTTTGATGTCACCGAAGTGGATTTGTTCAGACTTGCTATTTTATATAAGGGACTTGATTTTATGACAGCACTGTATATAATGGGACTTGAGCATCCATGGATTTTGGTATCTGGGGGCAGGGGGTTGTCCTGGAACCAAACCCCATCAGATACCAAGGGCCCACTGTATTTCTCTTCTAATGTGATCATTATCCTAACACGTTGAATACCATTTAATTGTCATCTGAAACATAAATTACGATTAATTTTAACTATAGTTTATAGGAAAAAGCCAAATGTAAATAATAGCTTATAAAGCCATTTTCTTTCAACAAACCATAGGTGGCCACACTTTAAGAGTTCAGATAACATGTTAAATTGTGATTAATCTAAAATTAAAACAAAAGTTTTTAATCTCTTCTTCACAGTCACATCAATGGAACAGGGAAAGAGAGAGCAGCTCTGCTTAATAATGGTAAACGTTTACATCTGAATACAGCCAGTGTGCCTGAAAACGGATTTATTACTTCTGCCAATTAGTATAAAAACATTAAAGAAAACTTTCCAGTGTGGTTCACAAAACTAGATGTCTGCATATGAAAAAAAGAATATGCATGCTTATGCAATAAATAATCTCTTCAACAATGTAAACAAGTTACATTTTTATTCTTGTGATAAGTTTACTATTGAAAAATGGCATGTACTAAAGCCACAACATTATTACATATAGATCAAACATCAGATAGCAAAATTGTATTATTATATGCACTATTTGTTGTAATTCTCTACAGATATTACAATCAAATATAATATTAAAAAAGGACTATGTACCTTGTAAGGTGCAGTAGGCACAATTTAAATCCTGATCTAGCTGTGCAAGCATATTACCATTATTTCACTGTTACAAAGTATTACAAGTAATTAAAATCAGTATCATAATTAGGTACTATGTGCTGAGGTCATACATATACTACACTTCACATTAGTGTTAAAAAGGAACAATATGGACTATACAACCAATTCCCCCTTTCAAAAAATACAACCCCTTTAGTCTGAGTTCAGAACTTATTCAGTAGTAATCTATGGCTTTTCTTCATGTACGTTTTTAAACATTTGCATGCATACCTTACAAATGGAAATAAAAGCTGAGTTACCTCCACCTTTACATAAACTAATATCTATAACTAGGATGATAACTTCTGCATTGTTAGGAGCCATTTTAATCTTCACCATTCTAGAACTGTATTTTATTGCAAATCTTAGTACAGTCACAGATGGTGAGGACATTTAATAAAACTGATGCCATTTAGTAGCAATTTGGTGTTACGTAGATTATGTATGCAGGCATAGTGGGGCTATTACATATAAAATATGAAGAGAAATAACAACATTAAAGAATGTAGCACCTCTTTTTAAAATGTAGAATTGTTCTAATTCAAATTATATCTTCATTAAGATTTAATATAGTTTCAAGTAACCAGATTTACTCTATGGGCCAGCAGATCCCTACCCCTAAACAAGGTTGCATTTGATGATCTTTTGGACTGGCAGGTTCATGAAAATATGTAGTACTGTATTTTATAGATCAAAGAGAAATAATGCCCCCACATTACTCAGTTCAGATTAGATAGTTAAATTAACATTAGTAACTATATATAGTCTATAAAGAAAAAAATCGCTCAAGTCAAGGACATACCCAGATGAGAAGTAAAAACCTAGTTGAATACAGAAAGATAACCTTTAAGCTAACATTTTCTAGAATGATTCTGAACTAATCTGAAACAAACAAATTAGCTCGAAATTGAACCAAAAAACTCAAGATACTCACATTACTGAAATAAGTAACTGAAATATCTAGCCCCTCTTTTCCATTAGCAAATGTAGCTAAGAGTTGTACATTTTTACTTTTAAAAGCACAAAGACCTTATAGAACTACAGACTTTCTAGGGTCCGGTATCACAATACGATGTACAAAGGATCTCAAATCTAAACTGAACATCTTACCATATTCATATTATTTATTTTATTACCAGCCAAAACATAGAAAAGGAATGCATTGAAACATTACAAAGTGTATCATGCAGACATTTGGCTTATTGTATTCAGTGAAATTGCCAACAACCTGAATGGTTAATTTTTAAAATCTTTGTACATTCACATATTACATATAATCTATTTGCACACAAAGGCAAATTGTGAACATTTTAAGAATATCAGGATGCATTAAAAATGTGTACCAGGACTGTGCAGAGTGGATTCCAAGCTCATGTAACCATGGCAAAATAAACATTCATGCCTTTCCCAAACAAAACAGTGTACATCAGTATATTTTCCCCTCCTACATAAAGATGATCTCAATGGAGGAAAAATACCATATGTAGTAGAGCCTATAGTTTCTAGGGCACAGAGTATCTGCTTGAAGGCTTATTCACTGCTGCTGTTTTCTTTAGGCTCAATATCTTTGGAGATTGTAGACTATGGTTTCCATATAGCCCTATAAAGTTAAGCAACAATCTCTGTAGGGTCAGTGACCAACTTGGATCCATCCCATGATGTCTTGAACTGTTCAGGAACAGGGAATTCTTTCTGTACAAAGGCAAGATTGATAATATCAGCTAAACAACTGAATGTTAGACAAACTGATGTAATATCATCAGTGAGATGAGTGAGGAGGTTGAGCCATAACTGGATTATAAAGAATATTCCTTACAGACTTCAAGACACTTCAGTACACTCAGAGAATGACTGGGATTTCTAAAAATTTCTGATTTCTTGTCTTGGTGTGCTCTATTGGCAACTCTCCTATCTTTTTAAATATAGAACTGAAGCATAAAGTTAGGTAGTTCAAATGCCAGAAAATAAGAAATTGCTGCAGAGAGTAATTCCTTTTTTCCATGTCCTTTAGGGCAGCCAACAATTGGTGCTACAACATGAAACTATCAGTGGCCTCTAAATGTCAAATATGTAAACAGTGTATTACTTGGATACTACCGATAAGATTTTGTATATTATAATAAAATATTAATTGCAGAGATACTAATTTTTAAAATTTTATTGTGCGTCTTCAAGTTGTTTCTAATTTAGGCAACTCTAAGCCAAACTTATCATGACGTTTTCTTGGCAAGTTTCTTCAGAGGGGATTTGCCATTGCCACCCTCTGGGGCTGAGAGAGTATGACCTGGCCAAAGTCAATACATACAACTTATTTTCACTTTTCATCTTTTTGTTTATTGGAAACATTTTCTCTCCTTTTTGTAGATGCTCCAGTTCCTTATTCTCTCTCTCAGTGATAAAGGCACAGTAGGCAAGAATTGCTCAATTTAGCTTTTATTTTTGGCATCTAAATTATATAACATCATAAATAACCCTGCTCAGAAGAGTGACACCATGGAACTTTTATGAATTTATAAACAGAATAATGTCACAACATTGACAGCCATTCCCACAATGTCCCTGGCAATGTTACAAAACATCAAAACATTGATGTTTTGTAACATCAATGTTACAAAAATTAGTGCTCGTCATATGATGCTAGTGCAAGCAAGTTCCGTCTCCACACCAACTCTTTAATTATTTCTTCTCACCTTTCCTTGCCCTTTCTCTTCTGAGAAATCTATCCCTACCTGATTTCACAGTACAGTACAGCAGAATAAATAAAGTTAGATAAGCTAGAAAAGAAACTAGAAACCACTTGAGGGAAAGGATTAGGTGCTGCTGAACCTGCAGTGCAGGCATCTCCTCCCTGACCCCAGGCTTGCTTCCTATTAACTGTTTGACCCCAATGCTCCTATTGACTATTTCAACCCCCTATGCCTCATTGGGCATTGGAAGGAAAAAAAATGCTTGCCTGGGCAGAGCAGCAGAAGAAAAGCCTTTTGAGTGAGTGGGCGGTGAGAGAAGTAGTGCTGCCTGCCAAGGATCCATGGGTACTTATGAGTTGGTGAGCCTTGGTATATTGTACCCATTGCACCTATGGTATGGCCACCACTGAAATTAATGCCTATTCCTTGATTTGTGTTTTGATTGAGCAAGGTAACTGTGATGTCTAGATTAATCTTCATTTTGCTTCCTTCACTAACAAAAAACATTTACAGCCAGTGACCAAATGTCTTCTTTGATTTAGATTGTAAGGAGAGATGTAAGTAGATGTCATATGATGATCTTTTTCTTTACAATGACATTTTTTTCAGCCATTTGAGATTATTTATATATACACACACACAACTCAGTATTAAACCTTTGATTCTCTTCAATTTAATGTGTTGTGTTTTACTGTTGTGTTTTCATGTTATTCCATACTGCTATGGTAGAGTCAGATGATGAACTTAATACATTCTTTAAATAAATAAATTAATAACCTGAATATACTTTAATGACTGAAGGTTCAATTCCTCTGGAGATCTATTATTTCATTAGTGACATTATTTAGTGTATATTTCAGCAATTTGTACCAAACAACTTTAAAATGCCTCACTTACGTAATCACCATCCTGCGGGATAAGGATGTTCATTTCAGAAGACTTAGCACTCACAATCTCACAGTCTAATGATTCTTCGCTGAGGTATATATGGCAGCCTTCAGTCTTGTTAATTGAAATGGTTGGCACTTTTCCTAATACCTAAAACAACAGAATTATTTCAGAGACTTCTCTCTACATGATTATCTGAGCCAATCTTCAGAAGGAAGAAAGAAAGTGGGCCCTAATACTGAGAACATTCTATAATATGGGGAATTTTTAAATAATTTTAAATAATTACAAATAATTTTTAACACTTAAAAAGTCCCTATGGAGCAGAGAAGCCTCCAGTTCCTTTTCACAGTTTCCCCAATTTAAACACCCCTTCCCTGTATAATGAAAGTGTGTTTACCTGTATCTGAATATCATTGGAGTTTATCACTTCAACAATACCCACAACATTGTCAAATACAAGGCCAAACTTTTTGCAGTTATCTGGGGGAAAAGACAACAAATAAAACTGTTATACAATTTGTAGAACTATTTGCCATATATGATTATATGCATTGCCAAAACAAGAAAATATTCTTGTCTATATAAAAAGTACGGATGTGCTTTTCTCACATCATCTGTAAAATATTTGTAGAGACATTTCATCCATGTTTAGTCAGAAGAAGGCCCAATAATAGAAACTAATTAAAATCAATTGTAATTTTTTAAAAACAAAATGGCAGCTTAATTAATTGTTTAACTTAACTGTTTGACTTACATTAGAACTGCAACATTGACTTAATTCCAGAATTAAATTATTAGTTAAGTCATTACTTAAATGACAGCCAAGAAATTTGACATTTCCTAGTTGGTTCCTTACTCAACTTAGCTTAGTTATTCTGTTTTGGGTTTTTTGGGGAAAACTGTTTCCTGCTTTTTGTTAGTTCCTCAGAGCCAGGAAAAGATACATACTACTACAAATGCAAATGGCTGTATTTTCACTTATACCTGTATATGTTACAGCTATACATCAGTTAACAAAGTGGAAGTATTCCTAGGCATTACTTTAATTTGGCACCAGAGGCCAAAATAATATGGAAAGAACAGGGGGAGGTTCCACCACGGCAAAAAAGAAGAGCAATTCAATATGTATCAGTGTTTTTAAAGCCCTGCATACATGCTTAATGTTGTAGAGATCACTTGAAAGCTTCTTCCAAAATGCATCCTGGGCTGACTTTTTTCTTTTACCAGCCTCCATTTTTTTAAATGATTTTCATTTGTGGCCAAACTATGCTTTTAAAACATGCAGTGAGGAAGGATTATCTGCTCTTTCTCTTTCTCTCTGTTTTGCTGCTCATGCATACTCAGAACGGACTCTAGAGGCAGTTGCTGTTTACCTTGCCTGTTGTAGTGGGACACACTTTGCTAAGTGTGAGTCAAATTGTCCTCTCCCATGCTCTCGGTAGGCAGTCTGAATGACACATGGCTGAAACCACAGTTCTGGTGCAAACAGTCCAGATGACATCTGGGCAGTTCATTACTGAACCCAGGGTGCAACACCCTTGTAATAGATTAAAATAAATTACTTTTTACTCTAGATCTTCCCAGAAGATCTGTAGTCCTGCCTTTTGATGCTGGGTATCATCCATCCACAGATGGCAAGCCCACACTGTCCCCAGTGGCGGTGTGTGCACATGGCCGTGCCACCATTAGACAGCCCTCGTCCTCAGTGGTGGCGCATGCACACAGTCATACTGCCATTAGAGACAAGTCCCATTGTTCCTAATGGTGGCACAGCTGTGTGCACATGCTGCTACTGGAAAAAAGAGGGGCTCTCCCTAATGGCAGCATGGCCACGTGCCTATGCCACCACTGAAGTTCCTAATGGCGGCACAGCTGCATGGCCATCCTGCTGTTGGGGACAACGCGGACTCAAGCATCTGTGGATTTTGGTATTGGGGGGGTGGGGGGGTCCAGAACAGATCCCTCGTGGAGATGAGGGCTGACTATACTGCCTGGCACAGCCATTGCTGCAGTAAATCACTTGCTCTGAGGTGAGAATGAGGCACCTAGACATGTGATTGATGCTGGGTGCCTTCTTCTGACCTCAGGGTGAGTACCTCGCTGCTGTGGTTGCCGCATCAGGCAGCACAGCACCATGACATCTACTCCCTGGAAACAGTCCATGGAATGACACTGTCCAGTTGCAGTCAAATTCACATTAATTTGGAAGTAAATCTGACAGTGATCAACAGGCCTATTCTAGGTAAGTGTGCATAGGACTGCAACCTTTTATTTTCATCCTAGCAAGAAGTACACTTACCAACTGTAATGGAATTAATTTTTCCTTTCATCTGCAATGTAGATTTGTTGCATTTGAAAATATAAGCTACTTGCTTGAGTTCAGTGTCAGCAATTAAAAGGTCATTCTTGTCTTCCTGGTATTCCTATATTTAGAGAGAACACACCATATATTAGTTTTCAGCATTTGCACTGTTAGTCACTATCTGCTGCAGGGGAGGGAAGAAGGTTGCACAAAAATCAATTTAAAAAATCTAACAGTAATCTAACTTACAGTTACAGACTCCAAATTATTTTCTTATTTCTTTTCTTTCTTTTTCATACTAAGTTCCATCAGAGTGTTTGAGAATTCAGACTGGCCCAAGGCTTTTTTACAACAGCCACTGATGCCTCCTCTACCCATCAAGCTGTATAATATCCAAAGCCAACCACATTATTTGTCCCTCGGTTTCTTTTGGAAAGACTCATGAACACGTTTTCTCTTCCCTACCAGTGAAAATATATATGTGTGTGCTCCTTCACATTGCCTGTCAGCTTATGGCAACCATAATCAATTCATAGCATTTTCTTAGGCAAGAAATATTCAGAGGTGGTTTTGCCAGTTTCATTCTCTGAAATATATAGCCTACAGCACATGGTATTTTTTTGATGGTCTTCCATCCTAGAACCAGGTCTGACCCTACTTAACTCAAGATCAGTCAGAATCTGGTTCCTTTATGGTATTTAGGCTTCCACCAATGGAAAAACAATCATAATAAAGTAATTAATTATTTGTTTTTTGTGGGTTTTTCAGGCTATGTGGCCATGTTCTAGAAAATTTTCTTCCTGACGTTTTGCCAGCATCTGTGATGAAGATGCCAGCCACAGACACTGGCGAAACATCAGGAAGAAAATTTTCTAGAACATGGCCACATAGCCCGAAAAACCCACAAAAAACCATGGATGCCGGCCATCAAAGCCTTCGACTTCACAATTAATTATTTGTTGCTTTTTCAGAACACCATGTGAACTTCAGTATATTATTACAAAGTCTCCATTTTGCCTGGATAAATGATCTATTATAGGCTTGATCTTGAAGATCAGAGTGGGTGACAACTGTATACTGATTTTTCTCCCTAACCATAAACAAAATTAGTAGTTCAAGTTATTACCTGAAAAGTTATTATCTGGACAAGTCCCAGAAGCCCAGCCAACATGGAAATAAATGGTTCTATACAAGAAATACTTATCCCCCTATGGGATAATTATTCTACTCTAAAAATTACACACACACACACACAAAACAAAAAACCACTATATATTCTGGCCAATCAATCCTATGGGAAAGGTCTCTCTTTTGCTATAACTGGGAACACTTAGGTCTATAATTCCCTAGGCACTCCATCTGTTATTTCTCTTGATCCTTCAGCCTTTCTGACCTGTGCTTTTTCCCTTCCCGAACTTTCTTCCCCTGATTAGTGTTCCTCAGTCTTGGAAGCTGGCATGTCTGGCATCCTGGGTTCATCATTCAGACACAGCCATTCTTGGATTCAGACACAGCCATTCAGAACCTACAGATGAACAGGTAATAACCCCTCTTCTCTATTCTATTCTCCTACCACCTGCATTTTCAGTCCACCTGCAACTATCCCTAATCTCTATTCATATAAGAAGCCAAAACTACACTATGCAGCAGTGGAACCAAATCACTCCTACAATTGCCTTCCATGCTTTCTTTGAAAATCCACATGGTTAACCACTTTATTGCTGTTTGTTATACTATTTCATTAAAAATACACCTTATTTTCTAGGAAAGCTCTGATCTACATACTCCTTTACCTAGAAGTAATTACTCTATGTAGGCTTTTTGTATTTTAGTAAATGTGCAAACAGGACCAGGCTCCCACTGACTGACATCAGAGTGATCTTTGGAAGAAGAGACCCAAAGTCACAGTGGGAAGAATTTTCCGTTAGTCCACAATCTGAGCTAAAATCCTCCAAGCATTTCAGAAAAGTACACTTCCTGAGGGCCATGATGATTGTAGTGGTGTGAGTGTTGGACTAGGACTTTGGGAGACAAGAGTTTGTGAATCCCTGCTCAGCCACAGAACCCACTGGATGACTTTGGCCTAGGTGAAAGGCAATTTTTCTCTGAATAAATCTTGCCACGAAAGGTCACCATAAGTCAGAGGTGACCTGAAGGCACAAAACAAACAGCAAACTGTATTTTCTGATGCACTTTGCCAACATGTTTAGAGATATGTGTCCTGAACAAGTGCGGTAACATAGTTGCATTACCCTCTAATGGCATTTACTCAAGGGTGGAAAAGTATTACACTACTAAGAATTTAAGGACTGTTTTTGTCCTTATGCTGAAACATATCAATGTGCTGCTTCATAAAGCATATAACTACACCTACTGTAGAATCTATTTTTTCCAGGGAAGTGTCACCAATGTGCTATTTTCCAGCTTACTTACAGGTGAACAACACTTACCACTCTCCACTTCTTTCCTTCAAGTTCTAACACAGGACAGTGGGTCTGCTGAGGAGGTGGCTTGGAAGTTGCTGGGCCTGAAAAATGGCTTTTTGTAGGAGATCGAACTGGGGGTCCTTGAGCACGTAGACTAGGATTTTTATGGGTCTTCTGGTCATCAGAGACATGGCGAAGCCCTAGAAAAACAAAAAGCATTTTTTAAAAAAATCAGCTTTCTGCACTTACACACATTAGCATGACCAAACTGTTTGGTACAATGCCTGAATTCTTGCTGTGTTGAGTCAGTAGAAGTTCTTATGCAATACAACATTATGGCCAAGATTTTATAGCTGCTCTGGTGGAATGTAAAGCTCTCTAGGCTTCTCCTTTCCTTGGCTGCATAACCATCAGTTAATGACTGGGAAGACACCCAGTTGCACAACTGGAAAAAAGCAAGTGTACTTACTGGACATCCAGGAGGGCAAAAGTTGCTCTGCTTTCCTGGTTGCACACCAATAGCTAGATAGTGCCCTGGTCCCACCCCCAGCCACTGCCTGGCATGCCACAATCTCATTAGACTGCACAATGAAGTACTAGATTTCTCCTTACATAACACCCTTAAAGAATTTACATTGGCATAACACTGGTAATAATAATAATAATAATAATAATAATAATAATAATAATAATAATTTGTTTTATTTATATACCGCTATTCCAGAGATCATAGCGGTGAACAGCAAGTAAGCTAATTAGCAAGTAAGCTAATTTGCCCCCAACAGTCTGGGTACTCATTTTAGCGACCTCGGAAGGATGCAAGCCTGAGTCGAGCTTGGGCCCTTTTGCTGGTCTTGAACTCGCAACCTTGTGGTTTTGAGTGAATGGCTGCAGTACAGGCATTTAACCACTGCGCCACCAGGGCTCCATGCCCGTAAAAGGCACAATACTGGATTCTACCCTCTATAGAAAAGCTTTGTTTTGTTTATTTCAATGTTTTAAAGCTTGATTAAAACTGTAGAGTTCTTTGTCATTGTTGTTGTGTGCCTTCAAGTAATTTCTGACATGGACACTCTATTATGGGGTTTTCTTTGCAGGTTTTGTTCAGAGGAGGTTTGTCACTGCCCTCCTCTGAGGCTCAGAGCAAGTGAATTGCCTAAGGTCACCCAGTGGGTTTCCATGGCTGAGCAGGGATTTGAATACTGGACTCCTGGAGTCCTATGCTCAAAACACTACATCACACTGGCTCTTGTGAGTTGTACCTTTCATGAAAATGTAAGGAGCAGCCCTAAATGAGATTCCCAAATCAGCTGACTGGCAATACAGGTTGCAAGGATTGTACTCCTCAACCAAAAAAGTCTTGCTTTTTCCTAACTGTATGCTTCCTTTTTTCTAGGCACCCTTTGATATATATGTCATATTATACTCTGTATGAAGTCCTCAGTCTCTTTGGCAACTTCTTCTTTTACATATGATGTTGCCTGGATTTTTAACTTGAAAGCTAACCCTTTTTATTTACATATATATTCCTTTCCACAAAATGCTTGATGCATAAGAAGTATATGTATGCATCATACTTGAGATAAATAAGTGTACAAATACTACAGCAGAGAAAAGATGGCAGAATTAGCAAGGAATTTGCAGAATTAATATAAGAGTGGGGACTTAACACTGAAATACAGTTAATGTTCATAATGCAAAAGAACACCTTAGCATTAATGTTAAATTGCTAAATAAGCAATTAATTATTCATAAATTGTTACAAGTATTTTATAAAATTTTGTAAATTAATTCATAACTGACTGGTCAAATTGCTAATTTAAAAATTTATTAAAATTACTAAAATAGCCAGCAATTTATCTCCATTATCCAACTAGCTATTGCTATAATAAGTACATTTATTCATAAGGGAAGGTATTAATAAGATTTGTATTAGCTTCCTTAAAGTTTTATTTCCTTTATAATTTATAGCTGTTCATTGTTTCCAGTTGTATTATTATTGATTCTCCTTATTGTCTAGGTAAAAATATAAAATAAAAATGTCCAGTATTGAAGTAAAATGAAATATTGTTACTCAAAAATAATATTCTTGGTGTTTAATGATTAAAATAACAGATTTTAATGTCACTGAAGAAGTTAATGAACAAAAAGTAAATGAATAAATTTAAACAAATTATTTCAAAGCTGTGGCTGTCAGAGAAACAAGACACTGGCATTGCAGATCCTGGCAGAGAGATGGCTGTGACTGATCTTCTGCGTAAATGGTTGTGGCACACTTATGGGGCAGTATGGTATTCCTCTTCTCAGCTGTGCTTTGATGTGTTGAGGTGTGATTGTCCACAGAGGTGGGGGGGATAGGGGTTGGCAGAAGCATCAAATTAGTAAATTAGGGGTGTAGTTTTATTCAGAGACCTGAATACCCTAACAGACCAGATCCTGTCTGATCCTGGAAGCTAAGCAGGTCAGCCCTGGTACGTACTAGGATAGGATGAGACCAACAATGAATACTAGGTACTGAAGGCTAAATTTCAGGGGAAGTAACTGGCAAAACCACCCTGAGTAATTCTTTGCCTGAGAAAACCCTATGGGGTTGCTGCAACTAGACAGACAACCTGAATACACATACACACACAGTTGTAATCAGTGTACTTAACTGAGTATATCAAGTTACCTAAGTTTTCCTCCTTTTTATTCTTAGACACACAATGACAGGGGAGTCAGAATACTAAATTAAGAAAAAGATGAGGCCAACAATAGAAAGCATCCCCTGCCCAAATAAAATATTCTTCACAGATGTCCAGAAGTATTCATATACCTTGGTAATTGCATTGTAGTGTATCTCACATCGGGCTGTTAATACTTCTCAAATTACCATCTCAGCCTGCAGTTCTACCCACACCTACTTAGGAGTAAGTCCTATCAAACTCAGTGGGACTTATATCTGAACAGACATGTATGCTTTCACTGTGTGGTTTCCACATTAAACACATTGGCTTATAGGGGTTAATAAAAGTACTGTATATACTCATGTATATGTCTAGAAATTTTTGTCAAAAAATTGATCCAAAAAAACCTGAGTTGACTTATCCACGGGTTAGTGTTAGTACTGCGATTTAATTATTATATAAAAAAGAACCATCCTATGGAGAAATGCAAGAGTATAATCTGTCCTGGAAGCATTGATTCCCCATCTACTCTTTCATCCATCCAGCCTTTAGTGTGAACACAAACAGTTATGTCTGCTGGAAATTTATAAGTTCTTTGGAATTGTTTCCCTTTGCTTTAGATCCTTTGTTACATGCTCCTAAATGTTACCCTCAACTTATCCATGGGTCAAATCAAAATCCATTATTTTGGCCCCCAAACCTGCCCTCAACTTATACATGAGGTCTACTTATAGTGGAGTATATACAACAGATACTTTGCAGAGGAGACTTGTTGAAAAGGATTTTTCAGAAGACCATTAAATTTGTTGTTTTCTTTATACCTTTGGTAATTTTTTCTCCCTGGTTCAGCTGGGCAAATAAGGCTGAGCGAGTTGCAGTTGCATCATCTTTTGCATTTTCTGTGTCAAAGACAGGAGGAGGTCCTGGCGGTGGCGGAGGGGGCGGGGGTGGCGGAGGAGAGCCCTGGTTGCTTGCCAGGGTAGTTGGCCCAGATGCTGATGCAATAGGCCCCTGAAAGAGAAGCAAAAGATATGCAGTCATAAATATGTTCATTTCCTTTATTTAAGGAATTTCTACCAAGTACTATGTCACTGGTGTATTACTTTATGTAGATTAAAATCTGAGGACCTCTGTTCCTAGATCTGTAGTAAGAAGACAGATGCAGTGGGAATGTCAAGTAAAAAAAGGAAAATAGTTCTATGTAAATTGTAATGGCCAAGAAACAGATTACAAGGTTTCATTGTGGCAGGTATGGTTAGTAGATAAACACAGAGATTTATTAAGCATTCAAAATCAGAAAAGAAATAATTGTTGTAAATGTTTGTGAAAGTAAGCAGTTTAGAGTTGGAACTCTGGTCCAAAACACCGTGCAGAAATAATCCAGTTTGAGATGACTTTAACTGCCCTGACTCAATGCTAGGAATTCTGGAAATTGTAGTTTTGCGAGACATGGAATCACAGAGTTGGAAGAGAATGCAAGGGCCATCCAGTCCAACCCCTGCCATGCAGGAACACACAATCAAAGCACCCCAGACAGATGGCCATCCAGCGTCTGTTTAAAGATCTCTAAAGAAGGAGACTCCACCACTCTCTGAGGGAGTGTCTTCCACTGTCAAATGGCTTTTAGTGTCACGAAGTTCCTCCTAATGTTTAGGTGGAATCTCTTTTTCTGTAGTTTCAATCCATTGTTCCCAGTCCTATTCTCTGGAGCAGCAGAAAACAAGCTTACTCTATCCTCAGTATGACACCCCTTCAAACACCTAAACAGAGCTATCATATTTAGCCTTTTCTGTCAGAGCTCTGATGCCTACAATTTCCAGGATTCCCTAGCACTGAGCCAGGGCAGATAAAGCAGTCTCAAACTGGATTATTTCTGCACTGTGTTTTGGATCTCTGGGAGCATTTGGATGCAACAACAAACAAGGATTTAGTTTAAAAAAAAAAAGAATACTGGCTTACTGGGAATAAGGCAGTCTGTCCCATCAATCCCAAAGAAACATGGAGCTTTTGACTGTCCTATAAATATGCACATGGAAATCAACTGACTACTGGGCCCCTCAATCTTGTCATGAACTAAAAGAACCCTAAGCTTCCTAGCCATGTGATTAAAAGTATGGAGCAGGTCTTCCAATTGGCCCTACGAATAAGAAATTCTCTAGATAATGTGTAGCTAGAACTCGACTATCTGCTGCACATCCTCTTTTTATGTGCCAAGGCTGACCAGCCCAGGGCCCTTCAGCCAACCAGATCTCTGATTGACTGGCTTTCCAATCCTTTTCCAGAATCACTTGGACCTGTGAGAATCGCCCAAATCACTTGGCCTTGGGAGAACCTCCACTCCATGCACCAGAAGAATGGTACCTCGGCATTGTTCGCCCGCCTATGGGATTGCAACTATCTCCCTAGTGAGTTAAGGATTGTTTTTCTGCTCTGAAAACCTTCCCACAAAGAAAAGCACCACGAAATGGCATACAGAGGGGAAAAAAGTGAAGGGGGGAAAATAAACATTAATTTATAGCTAGGCTCTGATATCAATTCTAAGTAAAGCCAATCTGAGATTCTGATATGGTTTCACAGTTTTGTGGATGTTTGTTCTCAATTTTACCCCAAAAAGCGAGTTTATTTGACCACTGTATAAGAAGGCTGCAACAACATGTGTGTGAATGCACCATCTCCAGCATACAACTTCTGCTAAAAAACAACAACCCAAATACATAGGTTCCTGAAAGTTCACCTTTTCTTAATCTAGCAGGTGTTTGCTACTGTAAAGAATTCTTTAGATTAAGTATGAGCAAATGTTTCAAACAATATATCTTTATAAAAAGCTATTTAACTATCACAAATGTTTATGGCATCTGTCTTCTAGATTTCTGTCAGCTGCCTTCCTTAGGAACAGCTGCTCTTTCATTACTGCCCATTATACCATATAGTTAAGTCAAATAATGCATGCAAGTATTTCTGCCAATGTATCTGGTTGGTGGTTCCTCTTAATTGTAAATAAGATCCATTGGTTGCTAACCATGAAAACTTTTGTGATTAATTCATTTCATTAAATATATAAACAGGATTAAAGCTGATAAACTAATGTAAAAACAAGTAATAAAGTGAAATGAAACTCACTGTATTTTAATGATGCATCTCTCATTTTCCTCATAAATTTTCACGTAAGTGTTAATGTAGAAAAGAGATTCATTTAGCTTTAGAATTACTTAATTGATACTAAATACAATGTTGATGACCTGAAAATGAGGATGGAACTTTGATCACCTGGAATGAGGCTGAACACATTTTCCATGTCTGCATGATTCACAAAAGAAAGCTCTTAAGTGCTTTTGCCTCCTTCCACAGCATATCAAATTATAAGTGAAAGGAGAAGTCAATTTGGAAGGTGTGTGACCAGTAACTCTCTCTCACACTTGTATGTGGGAGTTGTGAGTAGCAGTGGTATAGTAGAAAGTCTTGAAGTACAGGAGCGCATCATGCAATTGCTAGTGATTGATGTGATTGGCATTCCTTTATATTATATATTGTTTTTACTGTTTTTAACTTTGATTTTTTGAGGGGGTTGACATCACCTGATGTTGATGGCTGCTTACCTCCAGAGTTCTGACCCTAAAGGAAAGCAAATCATTAATAAAAGCTACACTCAGGGGTTCTCCACACTGGCAAAAAGAAGTGGCTTCAACCCGATTTAAGTCCTACCTGTTCATACAACACATAAGCTGGAAACAAGAGGAAACCTGGACAAAGCTCCAGGGTGAAAAAACAGAGCAAAATAATGTCCATTTGCTGCACTCTAACATAGAAAGTGCACATAAACAGCATGAGATGAGTGTGATAATGCGGGAAGGCCCAGGTGGCTTACAGAAGTGGTCTGGAGCCACAGGCACCATTGCTCACCATACGTTTTTTCCTTTTGTCAAGCATACAGGCATACGAGTTGCCAGCTGCACCGCTGACCCTTCACACCACTGATCCATCACACACCCCATGAAGTGAAATTATGACAAACATGACAGGTCGCCAATATGTAATGAATGTAATAAAAACATAAACAAACTAATAATAATAATAATAATAATAATAATAATAATAGGATTTATTTATATTCCACCCAATCACTGGGAATCTGAGCGGTTTACAACAAAGGGGATAATAGCTCAGGCTTACAATCTAAAAGACATGACACAAAAGGAGAAGGGAATGGTGGAGGGAAAGGGGATGAGGTCCAGTGGTTCTTCTCTCCCTCAGAGGCCTGGACCAAGGCAGATGGACCGGAGGGAGGGTTCTTCTTCTTCAGGCTAGCCTAGACAGTCCAACTGGGGGCCATGGGGTGAAGGGGGCAAAGGGGACATGTATGGGGGTCCTCCATGATTAGGCTTTCCCAATGTGTCACTGGGTGTACTGATGCATTGTATGAGCAGCGTATCGCTCATGTGGCTGGGTGGCTGATCACATGGGGCATCCAATGGAATGGAAGCTGGGTGGGATGAAGGAGATAATTGGAAGTTACAGGTGGTGTGTTTGTGTGATGATGTGCATGCATTGAGGGGAGGTGAAAAAATAACAGAGCAGCATGACTTGATGTTGTATGGTATATACTGCCTGTGGGTGTTCGGCCCACCTTATGAGTGGGTGGAGCAGACAGCAGAGGTTCCTCCTGATTCAAGAAACCCCAGGTGTGACACAGTTTTTCCTCTCCATCTGCTCAGCCCTTCAGGAAGCTAAGCAAATAACACCTGCAGCTCTAAAGTTCCATTAAGCAAACCAATGAAGGGGGACAAGACCAGGACTTAATTACCAATTTTGGAATGAAGGACAGAGAAGGCAGCCTAAGAATGCTGGCAAAGCAGATTCAAAATGATAGGTGGAAATCTGCACAATCAGATCTCTTGAAAGAAATGTCAAGTCAATTACAACAACACTATGAAGCTTTAAAGTCAGAATGGTGGCTTGCATTGAACCATTTGAAACCTCTATCTCAGCCCTCGTGGAGAAAAGTCTTTGACATCACCCACAGTGCAAATGAAGCCAAATGAATCAAAAGATCATTAACAATCTATTCACAATCACACAAGAGATACAACTAAAGATGGAAGACTTTGAGGGCTGTAGTTGCTGTTGGAACCTGAGAGTTTGTGGGCTCCCTTAATCAGAAGGCAAAGAAAATATACTAAGGCGGGTTACAGACCGCCATAAGGGACGTCCTTAGGACGTCCCATTTTGAAAAAGAGGCGTCTCTTTCGGACGCCCCTTACCCTGTTACGGACAGAGTCCGTAACAAATGGTGGCGACCTTTCCACACAGCCGCTGCCATTTTGACGTAATGGATGCTCTGCGCCCACACGTGGCACCCCGGAAGTGATGCTGCGAGTGTGCGACTAGCGCCTCGCAACATCTTTTCTGGGACCCAGGAAGGAGCGCGATTTCCGCGCTCCTTCCTTGGAGTGTCCGGGACCCGCGCGGTTTGGCCGCTGCGGCTCCCGAACGCTGCAACTGGCGGCAGCGGGAGACCGCTGCATTTCGGCGGTCTGTAACCCACCTAAGTGTTTTAACTGAATGGTTTAAAGACCTTTTTTCTCATTTTCTTCTCCTTTTCAGAGAAGACTGCTGAGTAGTTCTGCCTTTTTTCTGCTCCCTGTTAACATTTTGCCATCTTCTCCACTCAGCAGTCCGACCATTTCCTTGTTTTTCCTTTTGCTATGGACATAATAAAAAAGGCCTTTTTATTGTTTTTAACAAGAGAGATGGCCATGACAGGTTTCTATTCCTGCTGAATAACATTCTATTCAAAATTCTCCTTTATTTTCCAATGTGTTGGAAACTTCATACCTAAATGAGTGTTTAATTTAGGTACCATTAAAAGAGTGCGTTGCATTTGCTCATAAATTCATAAGTTGAATTGCAAAATATATATGTTTTAAATATATACTCATATCTGTCATATTTGGGCTTAGATTCTATATGACAGTTTCTATCTTACTACTGCAAGTGCAATGGTCTTCAAAGACTAAGTGAGCAGGAGCCCTCCAGTGGGCCCTTCTCCTGGCAGAATGTAAAAAGATATGTTGCTGTTATTATGTTTAAAGTTCCCATAATTGCCACTGCACTGTTTTACAAAAAGTCACACAGAGTATACACCAAGAAACAAAGCACTATTTCCCCCATAAATGGGAGATTTAACTTGTTTAAGAAAGGAAATACAGTATACTGTATACTCATTTATAAGTCGACCTCATGCATAAGTCGAGGGCAAGTTTTGGGGCCAAAATTATGGATTTTGCTATAACCTGTGGATAAGTCAAGGGTAAAACTTAGGGACATATAGCAAAGGATCTAAAGGATGAAGCAAAGCAAAACAGTGTCAAAGAACTTAGAAAATTCCAGCAGACATAACTCTTTGTGCTCATTCTTAAGCCTAGATGGATAAGAGGCTAGAGGGGTTCAGTGCTTCCAGTACTTACATTGACTCATAATAGGTCAACTTAGGTTTTTGGATCAATTTTTTGACCTAAATTTCTAGACTTAATACATGAGTATATACCGTAATGAATCTTGGGAAAAGGACGTATTCATTTTCACTTTGGATATAACTTTGGATATTTTCTAAATAGGATGCCTAGAGTCTTTTTAAGAAAAGAAAAAAAGAATGTCATCTCTGTAGCTATGCTGCTAGAGAGATTCCATTATAGTGTACATATACACAACACAACATTCAATTTGTAACAATTAGCAGACAGTCATGCGGACTTTGCCTGGGGAGAGCTGCAGTCACATCCATAGTCAGCTATGGAGTCTATGAGTGAGTCACTGAGCCTATGTTACCTTGCAAGCTTATTTATAAGGAAAGAGTGGGAGTAACCTTCACCAATGAGCTTAATTGGGGAAAGACAGAATATAAAAGTAACATTACAGCACATGTAGTGCACACCCTGCCATCTCACAAGCTGTTGCAGTTGATTTTGCACCATTTATAACTAAATGTGGGACAACTGTATTACATTCTAACATTTATCTATGATTTTTTAGGTTTTTAAAGACTCTAAAACAGTTCCAGGAGAAAAGCCCTGCAATAACGGCTTTCCAGATAATCATTCTGGTGAGTGAAAGTCTAATTTCAACATCAGTTTCACATACTACTGTCAGGAAACTAGATTTTGTGCACATGTGCATAAGTAGTGCATAAGCCATTTGAATGATGAAATGAAGGAGACAGGTGGTATGAATAGTGACATACATTAAGCAATAATCTACCCACACTCCAAGACAGCCAATTATTGGGCATCTCAAAGGAGAATTTTGTTTTCTCCTAATAAAAAAAGATACTAGCACTACAAATTCTTATAATCCTAATTACACACTTAATATATTACAGAGCAATATATTGTTTTATTCATACACACACATATATATGTATAAAGATGAGGACTGCAAAGCTCAGAATATCATGTAACAGCCTAAACGAACAGGTGGACTATGACACAGAGACACAGATCTTTTGTTAAGGTGTTTCTTCTGTAACTGAACACTAGTGTTGCCTCTGTTAACTACAACATTTAGACCACCTGTCTGTAAACATTCCTGCCCCACAATGATATGCTAGTTACAAGGTGAAGCAGCTGATGATGGCTGCCTGCATACTCCCCCCCCCCCCAAATCTAATTCATTTTTGTCTCTTAGCTGAACTGTTTGTCTTTAGCTGATTTCAGGGTGGGTGGGTGCAAATAGTACTGTTTGTCACCTGTTCAGGATTTACCATGATGTCTGCACATCAGTGAGGGTTACATTAGCTACACTATTTAGATTAGTGAGACCATTTCTTTTTTCTTTTCTTCTTCTTCTTTTGGTCTGTGGATTGGACTCAGCTGGATTAATTTTACCAGACATGGCAATGTCTGTAAGTACAGAGGGAAATGCTAACTTTTCAACTGCTGGCTCCTTCATAATTGTGGAGTCAAAATTATTAAACCATGGACTGAAATAAGATACATTTTCTATTTTTAAAAAATTGTTGCTTTAATTCCAGATTATTGTCTGTTGGCAGTTATCTGACTGAAAGTAGGCAGCTGGGGGTGGGAGGGATACTTTTTAAAATATAACAGCCATAATTCGCTTAGCCACTGACCATGCTGGCTGGGGAACTTCAGGCAGTTGTGGTATTAAAAAAAAGTAACCTTTCCTAGGTCTGACAGAAGTCTTAAGTTCTGGGGATAAGTTATAAAGATGTGTAACTACCAGTAAAATAAAACACTCGACACCTCTTACAATCTATAGACAATTGCTTCTTGCAAAATGATAAACAGTAATCCCATATAGAATACAAAAAGATAACGGAGAATCTGGATGAAGCAGCAAAGAAGACTCTACCACACTGCTGGATTTGAACTCTTGAAATATTTTCAATCTACCATTTCCTGTAACTTTCCTTACATCTTGCAAACCATTATTCTTCCAAAACCTGTGAGTTTTAAGTTTTACAGTAGCCATACTGTAGAAATAAAGCAGTTTGGCACCATTTTAACTGCCATGATTCAATGAGATGGAATTCTGGGACTAATATTTTTGTGAGATATTTAGCATTCCCTGTCAAAGTGCTCCAGTGCTATAAACTATAAATCCCAGAATCCCATAGCATGGTGCCATGGAAGTTAAAGTTCTGTCAAACTGCTTTATTTCTGCAATGTGGCAGCAGCCTGAGTCACTTGTCTGAGAGGTGTTTGTGGTTACAACATTGTTGTTTATCTGAGAAATACCTTTTTTTTACAATTCTTCACTATTTCTGGGCCAAATAACAGAACCATGCCACTACTGTGGGGTTGAATAGATCTACACAAGACTTTGCAAAGTTGCTGCAGTGGATAGTGTGGGGATGAGTTATATGTGATGCGCATGACAATGCAAATGGCACTCTGCCATTCTTCTCATCCCTCATATTCACTTACTTGTTTGGCCTTCTAATTACAGTGGTACCCCGGGATACGAAATACCCACGTTACGAAATTTCCGGGATACGAAAAAATCCCATAGGAAATAATTGTTCCGGGTTACGAAGGTTTTTTCGGGTTACGAAAAATTTTTTGGTGCTTTTCGGCGCTATTTCACACGAAATCGCGGCTTTTCCCCATTAGCGCCTATGGGTTTTCAGCTTGCGAAGGCTTTTCGGGTTACGAAAGCGGCGGCGGAACGAATTAATTTCGTAACCCGAGGGAGCACTGTACTTTGAAAGGCTCTCTCTTCTTCTTTTTATTTTTCTAGTGGAGAACAACACTAAGTGGTACATATATTTGCATTCTAAAGGAGTCCATGGAGAGCTATAATGAGTATGAAATGCTGATACTCTGCATCGTTTATCTTTGTACTGATGGAAACCTAGTATGTAAAATTCATTTGCTAATAGATCACTACAGGTATACAGTGTGCCCACTTCATACGCGGCTTTCAGCATACACTGAAAGCCATATGGAGAGGAAGGGGAGCACCACCGTGCCGCCAAGTGCACCAGCCCCATTCATTTAAATGGGGCTCGAGCATGCACGGAATTTGCTTAACGTGGGGGAGTCCGGAATGGATCCCTATGGTAAAACAAGGGCGCACTGTACCTCAGATAGTAATTGTGTTCTTGGGAATTATATTTTTAATAGAAAATCTAGTACTAGAGACAAAAATAGCATGGAAAGAACAGAGATGATTTCCTACACCTCAAAAAAAGAAAAGCAATTCAACATGTTTCAGGTCTTTGTCTAATGAAACAACAAGGTCAGGTAAGCCTTGTGTATTTAAACAAAAGTATCTTGAATCTTCTAGAGACCACCTGAAATCATCTTTCAAAATGCATCCAGGGATGATTTCTATTCTTTCATCTGCTTTCCCCTTTTATCTCTGTTTAGCCATTTGCACGTGCTCAATAAAGCAGCTGGACACAGCTGCTGTTTACCTTGCCTGTTGTAGGCAGACACATAGTTACAGTAGGACTGACTAATGCAGAATGCCATTCTTTCCCAACTTAAGCTTCATTGCATTGTTTAAAAAACTTTCAGCTAGACAGAAGACAAGAAAGAAAGGGGGTCTGTGTAGGAATAAAAAGACTGCAAACAGGAGCTACTTTGGAGATTATTGCGTTAGCTTCACTGCTGGGATAGACCCAGGATATAACTTTCATAAGGCAGATCTTATCGCATTTATCCATCGCCGGGCAGTATATGGCTCGTATGCTACACGAGCTTTTCTCACAGCTTTTCAAGAACAGGATTTTTCCGTTCTTGAAAAGATGCGGGAAAAGGCCGGAGAAGCCTGGGTTGCGTACGGGCTGCATACTGCCCAGCGATGGGTGAATGCAATATGATCTGCCTTAAGAAAGTTACATACTGGGTCTGTCCTGGAAGCGAAGCTAATGTGATACTTTCCTATGTCAGCATCTTTGTTAACTGAGGGATGGCTATAATGGAAGTACAGTAGTACTAAGATATTCTTTATTCTAATGTGAAATTTCTCTATAACAGTATCCTCAATTAGTCAGTCTTAAAGATCAAGAAAAACATTGAATCATACAAATTATTTTGGTATTATTTGACTTTTCTCACAATGGAAAAGGAAGAAATAAAGCACTTACAATTTTACTCCAGGTGAGACCAGTAGTATGATATTCTTTAATGTATGCTTGAAGTTCTGTCCATATATTCAAAAATGACTTCACCCAATCAACATGACGCAGATCACTATAACAGAGCAGAAAATATTTGTACATACATTTACTGTTTCAGAGCCCATCCTGTTCATTAGTATCAGTCAAAGCTTTGCCATTTATCTCAGCTGGGAGTTTAAATAAATGCAGAAGGCAATTCAATTAGTCATTTGCCATTAAATATCACTGGCTTGACAACTGCAGCCTTCACTAGCAAATATATCTAGGAGCTTAATTTTTAATGCTGTGCATATCGGTCACAGTTCTTTATTTGTTGGCCATCTTTGATTATTCTATCTACACAGTATAGCCATTTCAGTTAATGAGGTTGAACACTGGCTGCATGGTTGCATAGAACTTTATTGGATAGTGGCTGTAATACCATTAGAGCAAGTTAAACTGGAGACAGGCATTTCACTGGAGCCTGCTCATCACTGTGCGTAAAATGGCTCTTTCCATGCTTGTCACTCATGAGAGTGACAGTGTTTTTCTCATGTTTTCCCCTCTCTGCTTTTATGCTAGTGGGTACAGGACACCAATAAGTTATATCAGTGTTGCTGCAATGTAAGTAGCTCAAGCAATTGGAGAAAAGGTCTTTATCACTCTTTGCAAAGTATGAAATCTTCAATTAATGTAACAAGATAGGAAGAAAATTAATTCATTTGAGATGTGATGCTGGAGCAGAGTGCTGAGGATGCCATGGACAATCAAAAAGACAAATAAATGGGTCCTAGAACAGATCAAGCCAGAAATCTCCCTGCAAGCCAAGATGATAAAACTTAGGCTGTCATACTTCGGATACATCATGAGAAGGCACAACTCACTGGAACAAACAATAATGCTAGGAAAGGTGGGGGGAAGTGGAAAAAGAGGAAGGCCACATGCTGGATGGATGGGCTCTATTAAGGAGCTCATGGGTATGAATGTACAGAAACTAAGCAGAGCAGTGGATGACGAGAGGTCTTGGAAATGTCTCATCCACAGGGTTGCCATGAGTCGAGAATGACTTGAGGGCAGTTAACAACAACAACAATCTAATAATACACATCACAGCTTGGATATATGGCAATGGAACTGGGGGATCCTGCAAATTATAGTTTTAAAAAAATAACTTTTTCAAACTTTTCATCTTATAAAGCAAGGCTTTGCACAGGTGATTCAGGAGATAGCAAGGAACTTGCTAATTATATACTTGCTCTCCTACAGAAGTCTAAGAGTGGACGGCTGCTTTCATTCAGGGCCAAATAGTGATGGTGGTGGTTGTGTGACTTCAGGTTATTTCTGACTTATGGTGGTACTAAGGTGACCCTATCACAAGGTTTTCTTGGCAAGATTCATTCAGAGGAAGGGTTGCCTTTGCCTTCCTTTGAGGCTGAGAGAGTGTGACTTGCCCAGTGGGTTTTCATGGTTGAACAGGGATTAGTACCCTGGTTTCCAGTGTCATAGTCCAACACTCAAACCACTACACCATGCTGACCAAAGGATACACTGGCCATTGTATGTAACATTGTATGTGATACTTTGTGAATCTATTTTAAAATGGCCCAGTTTCCTGTTTAAAAGGTTAAACTGAGGCAGAAATATGTTGGCAACAATATAGCAAACAGTTCAGATTTTACTGAGAATATCTGCATTTTTTAATGACTGAAGGTATTTTGTCACATTTTGTTTACAATAATTATAGACATTAGTACTGAGTAGGATGTAAAGAATAGTCACAAATTTCCCCATCCTTAATGAAATAAGGTGCCTTGACACACCATGAGAACTTGCCAAGAAAATGGTAGACTGCTGTGAGATTTTGGCAGTTTGGGACTTTCTTTGCAAACAAAGTGTTTTGTGAAAAAAATTGTTTTATACAAAACCCTCCAAACCTTTTGGGAAAAAAACCCTCTGTCTTTTGTACAAAAAAGGACTTGGGCATGAACAATCATTTAAAAATATGCAAAAATTCTAGTAATCCAGCAGGCAAAAAGATTTGTAATTACTTCTTCTTGAATGTAGGCAAGAACAAAATAAGAAATAAGAAATCGTACTGAGTGGTGTCACTGGTCAGATGGTGCTTAACTAGTTAGATTATGTTCCTAAAGGTAAACAGATTGATTAATATGACAGAATTAAGATGGGCTTTAATCTTTCGTACTGAAATCAATGCATAAGACAATAGTTATTACACCAACTCCAATGTGTGTATTTATTTGTTATTCTGTGCATTAGGCATGCACTTGTTTAATGTTTTAATATCTAATTAATCATTATCTTATTCCATCTGTTTTAACACTTTATCAGGTGAATCTTTGTAAAAAGGTAGTCAAGATCAGAAAATTCACTTTTAAATACAAAATATCTGCTAAGAGAGTGTAGCTAGGATGCAAAATTTGGAAAAACAAAATGACTGTATTGTACAGCACATTCAAGATACACTTTTTGTAGTGAATTTAAAATAAAACAATATTCTTCAGATCAGGATGGGGAACTAGCCCACAGCCCTCCATCTTCAGCTTTGCTTCTTCCCACAGCATACAGGCTTGAAAAAAAGCATAAACTTCCCTGTATGCTAACCATGTCCTCCATCACACCCTCCACTTAGCAATTAGCCTATGCAGGAGAGAAGAGAGAGAGAAAGAAGGGTGTGTGAACAGATAGTTTCTGTGTTGATCAGAAGTTAGGAAAGTTACTTTTTGGACTACAATTCCTAGGATCCCCCAGACAACATGGTCATTTTTCAAGCTTTGATGTGACTGATTATGTCCCTGTCCCCAGCATGGATGAGGTAAAAATGGTTCTTCGTCCTCACTTTAGAACTCAGTTAAACTAATCCAATACTGTATGTCATATGAGAAAAGTAACAAATAGTTGGTGGAGAAAGTAACATACCTGTGTTTGTAGTCTTTTAACACCCTGTTAGTATAAAAGGTAGCAGCATCATTCATCTCCTTGACATAAGGCCCTGGTTTAGGAGACTGAAGAAAAATATAGTATCATCAGGTGGAGAGAAAATGAAGGTATGAAAACATAAGGCAAAAATCATCTCCATATATTTCAATACAGACATGAAGGGTCAGATTCAAAGTTAAATGCACACAAAGGAGCCGACAGAAGCATCTTATTTTATGCAAAAAACAAAAAACTTTTTCTGCTGCCTTTTCCATTGAGGACTGAAAGACCCTAGTGAATGGGGTAGCTATGGCAAAGAGGACAGAAGAAGAAG
Organism: Sceloporus undulatus; assembly: GCF_019175285.1. Classification (NCBI taxonomy): domain Eukaryota; kingdom Metazoa; phylum Chordata; class Lepidosauria; order Squamata; family Phrynosomatidae; genus Sceloporus; species Sceloporus undulatus. The sequence goes on from NC_056525.1 coordinate 172,040,654, forward strand.
AAAGTCTCAAAAATGAAGCAGAGGTCTATTTTTCAAGGATATCTTGTGAAGTATACTCAAGCTTATTTCAGCAGGGTCCTTGACCCTTAGTGAAATGGTTTGAGTGGCTGGGAAGAGCTGCTGTGGAGAGGATGGTGTGGCCAAGTCAGCTTCCATCAGCCCTATTCATTCTGGATCCAACCCAAATATTTTAAAACATGGAGGTGGATGAGCAGGAAAGCAAAAGCCTGCACAACCTTTGCATAGCATGTCAGAAACATTTTTCAAAGTCCATTATCTAAAACTGAGAACTCACAACTGCTATCCATCCAAGAGCTGGAATGCTTTCACTGACAGCAGACAGATGATTAAACATATTACTTCCGCGGTTTCTCTCTCTGAACATCTGGATTTCATGGATCTTGTCCGATATTGGTTTTAGAAGAATGGTCAATTCACCCTGTAATATTAAAAAAATGAGGATTTATTATGTTGTCTGAACAGAAATTTTCTAGACATATAAAGAGAAGAATAAATGAGATATGGGCATTTTGAGCAACCATAGTCACTTGCTAGTTTCTGCATGTCAGTTACTTGCTTTCTGTTTGTGATCTTCTCTATAGAAAGAACAGCAAGTAAAGAATGTTTTAATTAAACACCTCACACCATATTACTTTTTCTTTGCAGGTAAGCCATGCTTTTATCATGGTGTTTCAGAGCCAGTTTTTAAGAAACAATTAAGTAATTTGTTTTCAGATATAAAAGACTAAATATGATCTTAGATTACAGATAGGTATTTTCTAAATTTATTAATTTTCACTCTAGGCTTTTTAGCAGATTACTCCAACCACACCAATTTACCCCCTCTTTAAAAAAGCCAAACAAACATAAACTATACTTAGAGCCTTGCTTACACCGTGTACTGTTTCAGCTTATCCACAGGAATCAGTGGCTCTTCTCTTATTATAAAGCAACAATTCTTTTCTTAATCTGCCTTCGTTCATCAACTAACAGGACAATGCAATGGCTCATGTACCAGTGTAAATCCCAACTCAGGGACACATGAGCACAAGAGCCCATTTCTGATGCCTCATCGACTTTATACTGCTAAAACTGGTGCCTCTCCAAATTGGGATTCTCCTGTTTTCACCATGATAGCTTAATAAACACTACCATTTAACTGCTTAATGAACCCTTAATATGTCTGGTTTCTCTCCCATTTTTACAACTGCACAGTATCAGTTTTCAAGCTGCAATTTTTTCCACATTTTATGTCCTCTAAGGGAAAAAAATGGTTTCATTCCAGTTTTATTTAGAAACATGCCTCAGAACCATCTGATCCTGAAAGCTAAGCTAAACTAAGGGGGTCAGTCCTGGTTAGTACTTCTAAGGGAGACTGCCAACTAGTATTTGAGAGGAAGAAACCAGCAAAACCACCTTTGAGTTAGTGGCGTGCCTGTATGGGGTGTCACCCAGTGTGGAGGCAGGGCTTCCAGGGCTGAGCCCAAAAGGGCACCCCCCCACCTCACTGCCATGTTGCCATTCTACCTGTGAGTAGAATGGTGTGGAATGGTACATACAGCAAGGTGCGGGCAAACTTGGCCTTCAGCAGCCCGTCGGCCTTCCAAGTCCCACATGACTATGGTCGTGTGGGACTCAAAAGACAGCAGCAGCTCTGCTAGGCATACCATTCCACCTAGTGACATCTTGATCTGGAGTGTTACCCATTGCGGTCCGCACCACCACATCCCTCCTAGTGATGCCACTGCTCTGGAGTATTCTCTATGAAAACTCTATGAAAAAATAACGAGGTCACCATAAGTTGACAGGTAACTTGAAGGTATTCATGCATGTGCACGCGCACACACACACACACACACACACACACACACACACACACCCCTCACCAAATTCAGTGGGATTTGTTTTGCAGGAGCTGTCCTGCCTAAGTGTAGGTTTTTTTCCACATCCTCATTCTGGAAAATACAGGCAGCCATAGAGTCTGCTTAGATCAGTGCTACTCAAAATGATAGTCCAGTCCATGAACCACCAGATGCTAGTCCATGATGAGTTTCACAGGAACTATGATAATAATATGGCACAAATATGGTACCAATTCCCTGGCACACTGTGGAAGATACTGCTGATCAACCCACATCTGACAGACAGAAACAAACTAGACTGAGATCTGCAATGCCAATATCTCATCCTACTAAATCAATAATAGTTCGAAGCTCCAGTGGGAGTTTGATTACCTTGTTCAGAAAAGCTTGATCATTCTTTAAAATGACATTAATCTCCCTCAAACCTGTGTGTTAAATCCTTAGTTAAAATATATTGTCTGTGGCATAAACTTTTGTTTATTACAACAACAAAGGGAACCCCAGAAAACTAGACAAGAGTTGCTTCCTTGAGTGAGCTGGAAAGAACAAAGTTCTGAGTGATAATTTTGAAATGAAAGAATTTCCCTTGATAAAGAAATATTCCCAAAATACATTAGGGGTCCTATAATACTGGTGCAGTTCTCTCTCTCTCTCTCTCTCCTTGCTTTTTAAACTTTCCACATGCCTAGCAGCCACTCAGGTATTTATCGCACGTGAGACTGGAACTCTAAACCGAAGCGCTTCCGTAGCAGTGTCACTTCGAATCCAAGGCAATTAACATGATGAACTATCACACATGAAGAACGAAATTGTGGTAATTACAGGGTCAAAGCGAAGTGAGTGCACACTGTATTAATACACTGATACATACCATGCGGATTCAACTATTTGAATCGGCACCCTTGCACTTTGCACTTCCGGGGTGAAGAAGGGGGCCACTTCCTAGTTCCAGTTTCACATGAATGCTAGCCTCACGTGAATGACAGCTTCACTTTCCCTCTTCCTTTCTATTTTATTCCCCCTGAAACATCCGAATGTGCCATCCTTGCCAGCCCCCCAACCCTCCCAGCATGATCCAAATGTGTCCTCCTTGACAGTCCTCCATTCCTCCCTGAAACATCCAGCACTCTTTCTATGGGCTTTGGAGTCCGTTTTTTCATCCTAACCAGCAGCCGTTTCTATGGGCTTTGGATTCAGATTTCCCTCCATGCTCCTGGGTCTTCTCTGTCAGATTTACCTCCATGCCCCCTTGCTTCCTAAGAATGTGCCCTGGGAGGGATGGAAGAAGAGTACCTGGGACATCCTCCTCTTCCTGGTTCCTGTTTCATGTGAATGCTAGCCTCACGTGAATGACAGCTTCACGTTTCTTCTTCTCTTCTCTTTTATTTTTTACTCGATTTACTCTAGAATGTGTCCTGGGTCCTCTCTGTCAAATTTTCCTCCATGCTCCCTTGCTTCCTAAGAATGAGTCCTGGGTCCTCCCTGTCAGATTTCCCTACATCCCCCCACCTGCTTCCAGCAAACTGTCCTGGCTCAGTGCTATGGAATTCTGGTAAATGTAGTGTTGTGAGACATTGAGCCTTCTCTGCCAGAGAGCTCTGGTGCCACAGCAAACTAATAACTTCTTCTTCTTCTTGTTATTGTTATTATTATTATTATTATTATTATTATTAAATAAATTATTACTATTTTTATTATAAAATAATAAATTATTATTATTAAGGAAATATTATTATTGTTGTTGTTGTTATTATTAAAAATTTCTTTCACTGGAAAATAATCAGTGTAGAAGCTGCAGGTTTACTTGGAAATAAATCCTTTGGATCTGAAGGAGACCCATTTTGGAGTAGTGCAGAAATAATCTGGTTTCTCTTATTCTCCATGCTCCCTAAAATACCACCTCCCTGAATCCAACCCACTCTCCTTCCCTTTGTAACAGCTGCCTTCTCTTAGGTTGCATCTGCACTGGGGAAATAATCCGTTTTGACTCCACTTTAACTGTCCTGGCTCAGTGCTATGGAATTCTGGAAGTTGGAGTTTGTTGCTCCCCCCAGCCTCCAATAGCCCCTTCCGTTGCTCCCATCTCTCCCCCCAGCCTCCTGATTCATTCCCTTCATCTGTCAGCTACATCCAAACATTCATTCTTGAAGGAGCACCGGAAGCAAATGGGGCAAAACTGCAGCGCAGCATCATGGGAAATGTGGGACCTTGGGTGTATCAGGACTTTGGGTGGAAAGCAAAGTTGCATTCCACACCAGACCAATTCGGAGTGAAATCGAAGTAAGCTTAGAAGTAAGTTTTGTGAATTCACTTGTTACCGAATTAACCAAAATGAGGAGTCACTTTAGATTCACTGTGGAATGACCCCCATAGAAAACAATCACATGTGGTAATACATCACGTTATCACATGAATTTGCATCGTTGGACCCGCAGTGGCTTCGGATCAGAGCTGCAAAAACCTCAGTATGATAAACACCTCAGTATTGGTTGTTCTCTATCTCTCAGTGCATGTATGCAGACATCCACCCCACTAAGTTTTCATTCTCCCTTGTAGCTTTGTTAGTCTTTGTTAAGCATGGTAAGCTGTGAAGTTTCTTGTAAGTAAGCCTACTCTCAAAGAAGCTGCCCAGTTAGTTGGGATGAACAGTATACTATAATAACTTATTCTGGACTTTTAAAATTAATATTCCATGATGCAGTTGGACAGTTTCAACCCACAGACTTCAGAGTCTTGTCCATTTTTAGACTATAATGTGTCATCTCATTTATTTCAAAATGGGGTAGCCTTCCCTTCCTCATAACCTGGAAAAGTGACTTTTTAGGGTTGAATCTCCAAGAAGCCCCCCCCCCCAAACCCTTTCCCAAGCTCTTAGTCAGAATGGCTACATTGCTCATTCTGTTGACCGGGCCCTAGAAACGTTTGTCCCAAAGTTCTGCCTCAAACTGTGAAAGCGGCACCTTAAGTCAGCCCAAAAGAGGAGACAAAGTCAGAGCAGGAGCTGAGGATTGGTATCATGCGGTCATAGAAATATGATCTCATTAGGATAATGGGTCATGTTTAATTGGGCAGTGAGAGGGGGAAAGGAGAAATTCTTAGCCAAAGCCACAAAATAAACACCATTTGAGCTTCACAGGAAAGGCTAAAGAACAGCAAATAATCTCACATTGAGAGGAACAAATATCTAAAAAGGTCAAAAGACAGTTGGGCAGTTTAATGATTATAGCACAACATGGCTAAAGCAATCTGATAAAGAGGAACAATGGGATTGTGAAGGATTAACCTAAACTGTAGAAACTTGCTAGGAATCAGGAAGGCAGGAATTAGTCAATAAACTGGTTTTGGGAAATGTTGAAAGTTAACCCAAAAAGAGATGCTGTTTAAACTATGCTTGCATTTTTGAATGTATAAAAGGTTTGAAGAAAGACAATTGGGGATGACAGTCTTGGAATTGCCATTTAGGCAGCTGTCATCCCGTACGGAGAATAAAGGTGTGCTTATTTTGAGCTACAATCGGACTCTGAACTTTCTTTGTTGCTGGGTGCTCCAAGGACCCTTCCGGCATAGGTTGGGAGGGCTTGCTACCCTCCCCCTTCAACATTAATTCCTACTGCACTGAGTAGATGGTTTTCACTCTAAAGGTTTTGGCAACAGGATACTGCATGTATAAATATTTCACAATATGTACCTCAAAACTGTAGGATTTGTTCTGATTCCAGTTTTTTACATTTCTATGGTGAACGTATTTTACCTTTCTGATTTATTCTTTTTTAAAAGAAGACTGATATAAGAATAATGCATACAATCAGCATGTTAATGGCAAATATATTTGACTGAAGGATTTTAATATCAAGCTAGCTGGGTTACTGACAGCTATGAATAACACATTTATCATGAGTGAACTAGATATAGATGTATATTAACACCATTTTCAGAGGCATCTGCTACTGTCATCCTATTTAGAATTGTTCTTCTTCCCCTTATACTTCCAATATGCATATTGCCCCAACTGCATATAGCCCTCCTGACTGTGTTTGTAGACCTTGCCAAAAATAACCCTGGCTACTTTTGCAGCCCATTTCCTGTACTCTTAAAAGCATAGAGCAAACTTTTAGTGCTTCAACAAGGAAAAGGTCCCTGTCCTCCTTCCCCTTTTCCTTGAATGCTGAGACATTCTGTCCATGTAGTCTGCAGAACTCTATGGTGCTAGAGGTTTCTCTGACATAACTTCTGTACTACAGTCTAAGTGTTACAGCTGCTGTTAAATTTCAGTAACAACTGGGATTACTGCAGGAAATTTGCGGCTTCTGGCCATATGGAAGCTGACATATGAGGCCAAATACACAGATGCATTTCTATCCAATTGTTTCTGCCCAATTGTTTTAAAAATTTGGCCAAATTTTTACATTGCTTCCATCAATGAGTATAATTACACTGTAAACAACATCACATTTTTGGGCCTTAGGGATTTAGAATTTTACAGTTACCTATCATCGCTACTCTGTAGACACTAAGTAGTATTGTTAGTAAAGCATTAAAATGAATACTAGAATAGCCCAAGAATGTATTAAGCCAAAGTGTTAAAGGTTACTTCCTGTGTTCAGTTTGGATGGGCAGCAGGATTTTGAATTTTGTAACTGCAACAGACAATGAATTCCATTTTGCTAATAGGAAAGACCATGACCTGACTTTGACAGAAAACAACAACTATAGACCAATATGACTATTAATAACAACTGTAAATTGTTTACAGTAGTGTGATTTTGGCCGATAGGCTAAACATTATTAACAGCATATTTCAAGGATCTGAATTATTTTTTAAGCGTGCAATTGCAGAAATGCATGCAAAGATTTTCAGCAAACTGGAATACATGGCAAAATTTTGTCTTTGATTAAACAAGATTAGGAATAATTCCCTTTTTTAAATTTGTGAATAAATTTCCACATACTTAAAAAAAACCCTCACTTTTCAATCATAGTTTCTCCACAAGTACAAATGATTTCCAGCTGTTTTCTAATTTTAGTATTTAATATTAAGCATCAGAAAGAAAGTCTGGTGAGGGAATGAGTTGCAGTTACAGCTTTCTAAAGAGCAATTCTACAGGCAAATAGCCACTAGCTGGTATACATCAGCTGTAATATCAGAAGATGGTTTTGTCATGTGATCCTTTCCACTTCGAATACAAATATAGAACATGACCATAAAAAGTAACAGAGCATTCACTCTGCTAAGTAATTTATTGTAGTTGATGTAGGATTGGCATGCCAGCTGGAATTATCTTCCCTGCTCTGGCTATTTTTGCATATATAGAAAATAAAGGGCTTCAAGGTGGGATAAAATGTAAGCATCACTGGCAAAGAAAAAAAATCTCAATAAAACTGTTTGAAAGTGCACTTGCTTGTGACTTCTGAGTCTGGATATTCTATTTTAACTGGAGGAATCACTAAAATTCATGACCTGATATTTGAATAATAGAGTGAGAAACAAATCCTAGGTCCTGTTACTTTTGTATTCCCTTTTTGTGCTATTTAATAGTTTAGTTACTGTTTTTCTGTCAGGGTTCACTTGCATCTTAAAGCAAAGGGTCAACATTTTAAACCAGCATGGTACACAGGAACTCTGCAAATCCCCTGTGTCTCCACTGTGCTGTTTCTGAATATCTGCAAAGCTACTACGCCATGATCACAACTAGCCAGCTCAGTCACAGCTTTAAGTTATTAAAGCAATCCGTCTAGACAACAGAATGACACAATTACTCGCTTTCTGCAGCATTTATATGCTGTCATCTTATTTTCTCTGCTCTGTGAATTCTGATAAATTAGTGGTTGGCCTTCCTGTTTGGATCCCACATTGACTGTGTGGCTTTAAGTTATATGTTTAAGCAGACCCAGATGACATCACACTGATAGTGTCACGGGTGAGTCCTTTTTCTTTTATTGCCTGGTCTATCAGGTACCCTTTATATTATAGGATGCCATCCGCAAACCGGTGGATTATTTTGCTTTCTTGCTTTCGAAAGGGAGGAATAAAAAGCTATCACACCACTCAGCTTTATGCTTTTTGCAATGGAAACTGTTACTCAAACAACTGTCATGAACAATACATTTTGACATCTGTTTTCAGGCCACAATATGATTTATTTGAGTTGGATTTAATATACAGAATTCCATATGAAAAAAGAAAAGCAATTCCATTTCAATTAAAAAACAACAACAGTAACTAAATATTTATCAAGCAGTGTTCTTGTTTAAGCAAGTAAGTGCTAAAGGGGATCTCTCTCACTGTTTTTCCTTTGTGCATGAGTAAAGGTCATTATCAATAGACTTTGTACTCATTAAAACAGCTGTACACAACCATTTTTGCCCTTGGGGCTATATCCACTGCTGGCTGGGAGGAGGAAGGAGGAGCTTTACCTTCCTGCATGTATGGCTGATATTCTGTTAGTGACATGCTGAGGTGTCACTTCTTTACTGGATTTTTTTTTATTGTTGTGGAGGGAAGAATTCAGTACCTCCTTTACACACAGCCCCAAAGCCAGCAACACTCACGTTCTCCTGTGGGGCACTTTTTCCACGGCCATTTAGTGACCAGGGGGAGAGTAGAGGATTGTCACTGGAGATGAGCCTACCTATGTCCCTACAGCAATAACGCAGAATGACAAAGACCTCTTCTGAGACCTCTTGGAGGCCATCCAGAGCTCCCAACGAATGATATCGTCATTGTGCCTCTGGCTACAGGGACATAGCCAGATGTTCCTTCAGCACCTTCACTCTCCATGGGTCATGCTGCAGGGGTGGCAGAGGAGATAGATGAGTCTGCAGGAGAGGATATGTATCATACAATATGTCTCTTGATGCAGGTTCTCAGCCAACATGTTTACACACCCTGATCGAAGCTGGAAAACAGTTATCTTGGAAATGGGAACACTGGAGGTAGTTAGAAGCTGTTCCATCTTGTCCTTCCAAGCAATTTTGAAAGTTAGCACCCCTTCCCAAGGGCCAAGTAAAAGTGGATAGGGGTCTCATTGGCTTCAGTGGCCACACTGAAAGTGGCAAAGATCCATGTGCAGCCCTGTGTTAAAGCTGTTCACAGAATTAATAAATAATTATTTTCTAATTACTGTACTGCAGAGGCAGCTGTGGCAATCCTGGCTGATCTGTGCCTATCAGAGGCTATGTAAACGAAGCTGAGCAAATACACTCCTGGCCATCCAAAAACAGTACTGAATCTCAAAGCATTTCCATGGTGCATATCTGATTTTTTAGATGAAATTCTACATACAGTAGTGCAAAAGTTGATACTCCAAATCTCAGGTTAAGCAAACAAACAGTAAGTCCATCTTTTCTAGACTGAGTCTCAGTTTGTTCACTCATATTCATTTCATTCAGACAACAGTTTAAATATTCCATTGTATCTTTGGCACCAGTAGAAAAACAGAACAAACCTGGATATCATAGCATACTGATGACACTCAGAGCCTGAATTCCCTCCCTTGACAACTCATTTAGTTATTAAAGAGTATATGGGTCAAAACAGATTTCTGAATGCCAAATACCAAAGGCCAAATAGAGACCAGTAGCCCATCCTCCCCGGCACCACTTTCTGGGAATTCCCTGCCAAACAGAACCAAAACCACCACAGAATGGTGCCTCCTGCTCTCATATTAGCCAGTTATCTCAGGAGGATATTAGCTTCTGCAAGCATTCTGGAAGCATCTTCATAGTAGAGGAGTTGTCATATGCCTCACATTCATAGATAGAATCTAAGAATCTAGATTAGTCTTAATGCAGAAACTCACAGAACATGTCTCTCCTGGGCAAACACACAATGATAATGTCATTGAAAATAGTTTTGCATTCATAACTTATGCCAATAAGCACTAAACCTATCAACATTTTGCTAAATCTCATTAATCATTCTAGTTCACTGTTCCATCATAATAACATTTCACAGTTGCTCCAGTATAAGTTCTTTCCCCCTACCTCCTGGAAGTTTATTGCTTCCGTAGCTGTACATAATGCCTCCATATCACATTTCAGTTCATTACACTGTACATTTACAGGGCTTTAATTTGTTTTTAATTTTTATCTTTTCCTACCTTTAGTCTTATGAAAATCAATTTAAGGAAATAAAATGGGCAAAGGCTTGTGGTTTTATGTTATTATCATCTTCCCATACACAGTAGCACAGTTACTCCATTATTTAAGGGATAATTACATTCACACTAACATGTGGCCTAATATGGAGCTGGGTATGTCTTTAAATATTCTGCCATGTAGAAGATGGAGCATTTTCTGCTGCTCTGGAGTCTAGGACACGAACCACTGGGTTCAAATTACAATAAATGAGATTCCACCTAAACATCAGGAAGAACTGCTTGATGGTAACAAATCTTTGACAGCAGAATGGACTGCCTTGGAGGGTGTGGACACTTCTTAAGAGATCTCTAAACAGAGGTTGGATGGTCATCTTTCAGGAGGGCTTTAGTTGTGTATTCTTGAATGGCAAGGGGTCGGAGCAGATGACCCTTGTGGTCTTTTCCAATGCTAAGATCTAGTACTGTATCATTTATTTTGAATTTTTCTATATAAGGCACACCACAGCAACAGCAGGCAGACCAAATCTCCATCCCACACACATACACACTTATGATTACTAGATTCTACTAGCCATTCATACATTTTTATCCTTATTTCAAACAAACTACCTCCTTCATGTGGCCAAAACATTTAAGATGTGATCCAAAGCACAGAAGTGTCCACAGGGTCCTTTGGGAGAACAATCAGATTCAGTCACCTCAAAGTTAGCTTTTTCTACCCACCACCCCTTGCTTTCCCTTGTCTTCAGGCCTGGAAAGACAGGCCAAAATAAAGCTGCTTTGGGTCACTTTGGAGGCATGCTATTTAAATGATGCATGCGTCCTAAGAGTCTGGAAGCCGCGCCAAAGCCATGTTCCAGTCCTAAGGAATGGAGCGCAGCTTTGGCGTAGCTTCCAGACTCTTAGGACGCATGCATCATTTAAACAGCATACCTCCAAAGCAGCTTTATTTTGGCAGTCTGTATGGGGCCTTTGTTACTATTATACTCAATTAATTCAGACTTGCAGCATCATGGTCTGTTTTTTCATGCAAAGACAGTGCTTTTGCCTTACAGTCTGAGCTATCTTCTACCTTGAGGTAATCTGAAGTTAGAGGTCAGGAGGTTTCAGGATTATCTAGGCCACACAGTCCGATGGAAGATCATTACATAGCCACTTTATAGCTATAATCTACACACCAGCAAGGATGTAGTGAGCCAGTTTTCACAGGTGGAGTGAAGGTAACAGAAGGGTTTGGGTATCAGTTACAATAAAGAGGTTTCTGCAGGGAAACTTTTTTTTTAAGTAATGACAAAATAACTCCCAATTAATGCATTTTAAATAGAGATTCATTTTGAAGCTTCTAATCAGGCAAATCAATTTAAAATATAATGTTTTCCAAATAGTGCAAAATAAATAGTGACTAGGAAGTACTTGCATATTGTGATAGTCATTCTGTTTTGATCTGAATTGTTTAAAAGTTTAATGAGCCTTGATTTCTCTACAAACTTGCAGATAAACTGCCCACATGAAGCTCCTTCAAATATGTTACTTTCAAAACTCAAGTTTACTAAATTTGATTTTTTTCTGCTGGTACAATGAATATCTGTCTAATTGGGGGTTGGCAATGTCTTCACATATCCACTATCACATGTGTCAAAATTTAGAATTTTTACACACAGTTGTAAATGCACCAAAGCTAAGTCCTGCAGAATACAAAGAGCACATGCCCATACAATGTTTCAGTAAATTCATGAAATTTTAGTGCAGGGCTTTTGCAGGATGCAACAATATCCTTTCCTTTGGATACGTACACTATGGCCTGTTACAGACAGCCAAAATAAAGCTGCTTCGAGTCACAGTGGAGGTATGGTGTTTCAATGATGCATGCGTCCTAAGAGTCCAGAAGTCGCACCAAAGCCACACTCCATCCCTAAGGACTGGAGCATGGCTTTGGTATGGCTTCTGGACTCTTAGGATGCATGCATCCTTGAAACATCATACCTCCACTGTGACTCGAAGCAGCTTTATTTTGGCTGTCTGTAACAGGCCTATATTTCTAAATGCTCAAGTGCAATGCTAGAAATCTGGAGCTGAAGAAAGATTTCACTGAGGAGGCAGAATACTAATTGGAGGTTGGTAATGTCTTCACTTATCCTCAGCCACTACATCTTTGCACACAGCCTTCCCCAACCCAGTCTTTGGGTTTTGGATGACAACTCATCTATAACCAGCATGCTCAATAGTCAGGAATGAAAACTGCTCCATGCCTTGTAATAGAAGTATAACCCTAAGCACAGCAATGCTGAAGAAAGAAGCATAAATTGACCTCTCTGTGGAATAGGTAATGTGTGAGTCTGTGTTCATGTCTTTCTTTAATTTCTTCCCCTTTCTTGCACCATTAGTTTTTGATATAACAAGTTTCCCATAGCACTTGATGCAACACATTGTATACATTTGAAATCACCCTTTATATCCACCCATTTCTATCTTGTGTTCTTCCCCGCTTATGTAATATAAACCTCCCCCCCTTCTCCATATCCTGCTTTCTCCTCCAGCCTGCTATCACCTCTCTATGTTATTTTCCAAATGTTGCAGCATAGACACTTTCTATATATCTGTGAAAAACCACAGGCCTAAATCAGGAGTGGGAATTATGTGTTAGACCTTCAGATGTTGTTAGACTGTAACTCTCAGCATTCTCTACCACTGTCAGTGGTGACTAGGGCTGCTTGGGACCAGCAGTCCAACAACATCTTAAGGACCATATAATTCCCACCCCTGGCCTAAACAAATTTGCTAATCCCCAACAGAATAGACCCACTAAATCAATGGGATAAATAACGTTATTCATGTGAGCATAAAAACTATCTTGCTGGATCATATCAAAAAGAATACATAGTTGTGATTCTATTTCCAACAGGGGCCATCTAACTGTCCCATTTATATTCACAAGCCATGCCAAGGAAATCGTCCTTGCTAGGGAACCATTGCCTGTTGTATAACCCCTGGACCTGGTAATCAAAGGTATGTGATGTTTTTAAAATGTGCACTTCTTTTTAGCTATCAGTTGCTATAACTAATAATGATGACAGACATATCTTCCACGATCTAAAAAGTAGTGTCAAATAAACACGATAGAGAATGGATAGCATCACTAAATGCACTTGATAGTAAGCAGAAGACTCAAAACCACTTTTGCTGTGGAGTATGACAAAGTTATCAGCTTGTTTTGTACATATAAAATCATATCTTGTGCCTGTGCTGTAAATGAAATGGTAGCCAAATTAATTCATTCAAAGCTTGGAATATTACATTTTTGGATCACAATTCCAAGGATTCCTCAGCCAGCATGGCCACTCTAGAAGTTGCAATCCAAAAAAATAACTATCACAAGCTTTGGTCTGAACTATGAGAATTAACTTCAGAGGGTTAACAAGATTCAGAATGATCATCCACTACTATCTAAAACCAAAAATGCCACTTCTCCCACACATATATCTTACCTCCTGAGGTTCTTGATATTGTGAGGTCAGCAGAAGAAATGTTCTTTGTGCTTGGAAAGCGGCACGGACCATTTCTGCCTGTGGGAGGAAAAGAGAAGCAAATTGAACTGTCAATATTAAAAAAAACTGTCAGCATTTTCATTTGGGATTTTTTCAATAGAGTCATTAATGGTTTTGTAAGTAAAACTACCCAAATCTCCTTTCATTTTTAATTCCTAATTGCTCAAACCCACAGTCAATCTCATTTGATGACAAACTGTACAGTACACTTTCTATTATCTCATTTTTAAGAAACAGAAAAGTAGTATTTTACTCTGAACAAAGCTATGATTCCTATCACAACACACGAACTTGACACATTCCACCAATGCAAGGGGCAAAGATAATTTCTTGCTTTATTTCATTGCTCTGAAATGTGCACTCTGTTTCCTTGTGCTATACTGTAGTTTGGAAAACAGCTAAACATTTTATAATTCTTTAAACTCTTTCACACTTTAAACAGATTTCCCCCCAGTATGTTTTATCCACAGTAAGCATGGCATAGTGGTTTGAGTGTTGGACTACAACTCTAGAGACCAGGCTTCGATTCCCAGCTCAGCCATAAAACCCACTGGCTGACCTTGGGTATGTCACATGTTCTCAGCCTCAGGAAAAGGCAATGGTAAATCATCTCCAAACAAACCTTGCCAAGAAAAACCCATGACAGATTCACTTTAGGGTCACCATAAATTGGAAAAAAACTTGAAGGCATACAACAACAACAACAACAACAACACAAAAGACAATGGATAAAAAATGAAGAAAATATGAAGAAAACATTAATAAAGCTTAGAGAGAGTGAGAGAGAGAGAGAGAGAGAGAGAAATTAAAGAAGTTTTAGGTTAAAGGCCCTGTAATTTATTTAGAAAAATATGTAAGGATACATGCTGTTTATAATTATCAATCATATAGAGAGAGTGGATAGGGACCAATTTTTCCATTCTCATACCACCAACCACCAAGATTCATCCAACAAAAGTGAAAATATGTTCACAATAGGCAAAAAGAAGCAATTTTCACACATTAAACCACTGATTTGTGGAATTCATTTTAATAATTAGGATGCTTCTAAACAAAAGGTCCCTACCACTTACAATTAAAAGGAACTATGCATCTATTCCATTGTATTTCCTTGATGAATTTTCATAATTAAGGAGGGGGGACAGAATGAGGAAATGTGAGAAGGAAATTATATCTGGACTTCTTGTAAATTGAAGGCTTCTCCCATAGTTGGAATTTAGTGTGGAATATCCATGGTTTCCCCCCCCACACCTTTGCCAAGAGAAGGGTGGGGCATACAACATTTATATCTATTTTGTAATCTCCCCGTGTCTTCCGGTTTTTCTTCCATCTTTTATCTGATTAAAGAAAGCTTTATCTTTTTAAAAGAAGAATACTGCCACATAGATGTCAACGCCTTTAGTGCTACGATTTTTTTTTATAGAATCATGGTTTTGATATGACAATAACATGCCAGTTGAATTACTACTGCAGCTCAGCATACCATTTTACAACTCTAATATATTTATTTGATATTTAATTGTTGCTAAAATGCATTTCTAGCCACACTTTAAATATTTAAATACTAGAGATATTGCTTAAAACAGATAATATTATATCACTATTTCATAATAATGCTTTTTTTTAAAAAAATCCTTCAAATAGTTGTTTTCAAATTGTTCAACTTGTCACCTTTTTCCTAATTACATATTTCCAATCTATACAGTACTTTCCATTCAAAATGAATATGGAGTTTCAACTAGATTCACTCCTTACTTCTATAACCACTCTTTCCCATCTGTCACTGTGAACAGAATACTGCATGATGAACATGATAGAAAAGGGCAGTATCTCCAGTAATGCTAGAAAGTAAACTACAACTTTACAACAAACTACAAACTACAACTCCACTTGTAGCCTAGAATTGGAACACATATAATGTATTAACACCAGGAGACAGGTGACTCAGAGCCACACATTTGGAAGCAGCTCTAGTATGGTGTGGACCTCATGTCTGACTCTTGGAAGATGAAGGTAAGAAAGCCCCATTCATTTTATACAAACAATAAATAAAGTTCAATTGTATTAACATGGTTAGTCAAACTTCTCATTCTTTATCAAAAGCATTATTTTGAAAAGCATTCCAGTACAAGATACATTTGCAAATGTTAACTGTTTAGATAAGAGATTCTTTGGTCTCTTGCAAAATGTAATGCAAAAGATAAAACTTAATTTATCTGAAAGAGCTAACTCTTTGGCATGGTTGTTAATTCTAACCATAGCAGCAGAGATAACATTAACATCTGATGTGTGCACACATGCATGCGCACACACACATACACACACACACCTACTTCATGTCCTTGTTTGCTGATGTATAACTTACTTGGGCTATATAATCCATATAATTAAAATACATGAACTAAATCCAATGGATAGATTTGTTTAAACCTATACATTTAAGTATCTGTTGAACAACATGCCCTTTGGAATGAACTAATCTTGGTGGGGGCAGAGGATGATAATCTATTGTGTTGCAGTGTATTGTTTTGTAGGGTTTCAAATGACTTTTTTTTTTGTGTGTCTCATTATTTTCTCCCTCATTGTATACTGCTTTACAATAGAAACTGCTCTCTCTAATCTAATGCTTACTTTCAAATGCCAGAAAATGCTCCTCGTAAAAGTGCAGACACAAGTCTTTTCTCATCTGGGGTAATGACATCATGTCCTGACTCAACTGTTAGCAATACTGACTGAAAACCGACACGAACCATTTGGACACAGCAACATGGACGCACGTGCATTTTTCTGCCCTATGAGCATAATGCTGTGCTCATCATGAAGTAGCCAAATAACAGATTTAACAGCCTATGAGGAACTGAAGCAAGAATAAATGTGACAATATCTTCATACCCGGTATATAAAACAGAACTGATTCCGGACAAGTTTATTAAAGGTTTGCCATAAAAATCTTCCTCTTCATTGGATTGGGTCCTTTCAGAACTCTTTTCTACTAACCCACTGCTTTGGAAATCTAGTGTCTCTCATAGTTTTAATATGAATCAAACCCCAATAAAACTGACTGTTTAGTTATTCTAATTGGATAACTGTTGGATAACTTTTATACCCCACATTTCTTCACTTGAAGATTATAATGCTAATTCAATCAAAACATGTACTATTCTAAAAATAAAGAAAACAATAAATAAATAAAATATATGCACCCAAAGTCATTAAGTATCGTGCTCAACACAGCCCACAAATTTAAGTAGAACAGACTAGGATTTATTGCGTGGGCTCCTCTCCCTCTGCAATTTTGTGGCTTGCAAAAATCGGGATGGCATCTCCCAACCTTCAGTCCCAATTCGGATTTAGAGCCCCTGTTAGCGCCCAAACCTTACTACACAGCCTTCGCTACTTCTGCTCTCCCTTCTCTCCCTTTGCTCCATTCCTGGCTACTTGTGAGGGGAGGGTGAGAGGAAGCTTGGGGAAGGAGGCATGGGGAATGGGGAAATGCGAGGAAAGGAGGAAGGTTGTGTGTGCATGTGTGAAAGACTCTCTCTGTGTGTGAGAGAGTGAGAGTGAGAGAGAGAAGCATTGCAGCGACAGAACAAGACTCTGGAAGGGGGTTCAATCTCCATTTCTTCACACTTGCCCACCAACCAAAGACAAAACTGGCAGGAAAGCACTATTGAACTTTTGCACTGCAAATCATACACGACAACAGCGCTAAAGGAAGTCATTAACGGATTTTTCCTGTGAGTAAAAAGACTCGCTTCTACTACCCTCTCCCACGGTTCAGCAACACAACAGCAGCAACATCATACAGGAGAGGGGAATCGAAGTCTGGTTATCATGTTATCCTACCGCATTGATGACCGTGTGCAATATGGGCCACAGTAAATTAATGCAAATGGTCTGGCACACACATTTACCTCTTCCTCATTCAATTCCATACATGATGCATACATTATGGGAAAGTTTACAAAAAGTGATACATGTATTATGAGAAAATTTCCAAAAATGAATGCTCCTTTAGGCCGCAGGCAAAATGTTCCTACTGCTGGCTACAGAGAACTCTGAGCTTAGGGGCAGAAGGGAGGGAAGAGCAGCATATCTGCATTCTCCTACTCCAGTTCAGTTCTCTTGTTGCTGGGATTTCATTTTTTACAAACTCCCTCCTACTGAAACCCGCTCCAGGAGCGTCACAGATTAGAAACTGGTTTTTACTGGTCCATGGCCTCTCATGGCACATTCACTGCCGTACCCACAGCATGCCTCAAATTCTCCCTTGCCTGTGTTAAATCTCCTCTGTCATAGAAGTAAGGACTGTAGAAATTGCCACAGGGGATATATAAATGTAAACTTTTTTCTTAAGGGTGAAGGAGGAGTTTCCAATAAATCTAATATTCCTGAGATACCCTTACAGATCCATAGGGTCATAGTCTTATTAATTTAGGCTTGTGCTGATACTTCTGAGTTAATATATGAAATCCTATAGATATCTACTAAAAAAATAAGTCCCATTGGGTTCAAGTAGCTGTGGACATGACTGCATCCTAAAAAACACTTTAAAAAGCACTAAATATGCTTTTTTTCTTTACATAATACATAATTTTCTTGTGAACTCTCTCAGATATTACAATTCATTCAGGTATGTAAGAATTTTCCAGGCAACAGGTGCTTTCTGAAACCAAATACAACTTTCTTTTCAACTCTCAATGTGAACAACACAGCAGCTGCAAACATAATGGATAGGACACATGGACTATAAGACATGCATAAGAAAAACATTCATTGTATGACTTATTAAGGTAAAGCGCAGATGTTGGAACAGCACCAAGTCTAGTAAGGCCACCAAATCTTCTGTTTCATGATATCAAGTAAGACAGTAAACTTTCAGAAGATGTTAACAAGGGCAAGTAAAAATTCAGTAGGATACTCAGAATCTACCCAATATTTAATATACAGCTATTATTAAAGATGGTTTATATTATGTTTTCATTAAAATACATTGATAACATCATTATTTACATTAAATCTTAACAAATATGCACTAATTTATTTTTATACTATAATAAATTGTTTTAAAAAATACAAATAAATGAGAAGCATGCTTAGTTTCAGAACAATAGTAGTTTCCCCGCATGTTAGCATGGGGATAAAATTGCAGGATGAAGATGACAGAATCTCAGGTTCAAAACTCCACTAAGTCAGAATTTATTTTAGAGATCTTTTTCAACTTGCCTCACAGAGTAGCTTCTAGGGTAAAAGATGATGGGAATCATGTAAACTTTCCCAAATAATTTGGAGAGTGGAATATAAAACATTAACAATAATAACACATAATCACTGAAGTATTTTCTTGCAATAAAGGCAAGATCTGGATTTATATTCAAGATCTTGATTTATATTTAAACAAATCCGTTTGTTGTTGTTGTTATGTGACCATGTTATTTCTGATTTATGGCAAATATAATGGGTCACCATAAGTTCACAGGTGACTTGAAGGGATACACACACACACACACACACACACACACGGTAAATTTAAGTACCGTTGACTTCGGGTCCATTTCAACATGAGGCACAATCAAAGTATGAGTAGTATATCCAGCACTGATGTTCATCAATGAATGTATGTACAGTACAGTAATAATGTGTTTATTCTAGCCTTTACAGAACAGAAGACATTTCAAAATTTTGGATCTACATGCTATCATGTGGATAAAAGTATGAATAGCACTACAAATGATGTAACTGGAAGATCAAATGGGAAGGAATACTTACATGTATCTTCACATCACCTTCAAGGATCTTGCTGTTCTTTAGAAACTCAGCTACACTCCCATTCATTATTCTGTCAAAGGCTTCCACATAGGGTGCTATGTCTGATGGAAAGGGCAAAAAATCATAGGAACTGGAGAATAAAGTTCATACATTCTGAATGCCCTACTTTATCATCTAAGAAAAAAATGTAAGATACTTAAAAACATTTACCACAGAAAATGATAAGGCTGTAGATTATTCCAGGTTTGGCCTGCAGCATCTTTGCTCATGCATAATAGTCATACCTGCTGCACTGAATGGGAAAAGGACAAATTCTTCTAACACCAAATAAATGGATCAAATTAGTTTTATCCATTCTTAAAAAGCAACTTTTAGTCTTTAAGTCACATGGCATCTTTTGGCTTGTCTTTGTAACTCATGTAATAAAAACATTTTGCATGTTCCCCCTCAAAATATTACTAGTGACCCACATAAATTGCATACTTGCAGCTTTTCATTCATGTTGTTTTACGTTCTAAGTAGTAGCACCTAGCTGCTAGAAATGTGCTGACTTTCAAAAATTTCATTCCACATACACAATTTTACTGTAGATTTGAGGGGGAAAAACAAGCTGTCCATTTTTAGTACAAAACAGAAGCTTCATTTGATGTTAATATACTTCAGATATCAAATGACTAACATTTCTGAACTGCAACATAATTGCCTTAGAGCCAGAGCCATCTCACACTTTATGAAGCACTGGTACGCTGGCATTTAATGTGATAAGTTCATAAAATGTGAAGGGGAGAAAAGCCTGAGTACGTCAAACATCTATCATGTACAAACTAAGGGTGTATCCACAATGCAGAATTAAAACAGTTTGATACCACTTTAACTACTATGATGCTAATCTATAGAATATTTGGATTTGAGGCACAAAAACTCTTTGACAGAACAGGCTGAACATTTCTCCACTCTACAAATCCTAGGATTCTGAAGGATAGAGTAATGGCAGTTAAAGTGGTGCTAAACTGCTTTAATTCTGCAATGTGGATATATGTCAAATGTTCTATTTGTTTCTTCTAAAAGTGCTTAGGAATGGAGTGTGGCTTTGGCCCGACCTCCAGACTCTTAGGACCCATGCATCATTTAAATAGCATACCTCCAAAGAGACCCGAAGCAGCTTTATTTTGGCAGTCTGTAACAAGCCATAGATTACCAAGCAGTGATACCTTTTTAACTCCTATTGTTGACAGCATATATGTGTGATCCAGTGAAAAAAGGAATCCATTTGAAAGAGAGAAATCAAAATAAACCCTTAAATTATTTGACATGTAGGCTTGCAGACTATCTGTGAATATACAGTCACTCCTCCTAACTCACTGATCTGAGATCTGTCAGTGTGCGTAGGTGTTCTGTATACTGTGTGGCCCAAACGTTGGTTTGGTTTGAGGATGGCCAGGACATCCAAGAATGGCAATGTTCCTTCCTTTTCTTTTTCCATCATGCATTGGATGTTTAGGTGGATGTTGTTCAGATGGTTCAAAAACATGGTCAGATCTCTCTGTGGCTCCAAATGGTGAAAGTGTCATCCACATATCAGAACCATATTGTGGGCTTTTTTGGTGCTGTTTCCAGCGCTTGATTTTCAAAGTGTTCCAAGTAAAAGTTTGCTATCATGGGGCTTAGAGGGCTTCCTATGGCTACCCCATCTCTCTGCTCATAAAATCCATTGTCCTACTGGAATGTGACGGTCAGGAGCGCCTGTTATCAGCTTCGGCTGATATGCCAGCTGTGCTCTTTACTGGCAGCAAGGGACCTAGAAACTGTAGTACATGCACTGGTAACTACACGACTCGATTTCTGTAAAGTGCTCTACATGGGGTTACCCTGGTACCTAGTCCAGAAAATTCAATTAGTGCAAAATGTGGCAGCCAGGCTGGTCATTGGAAAAACCAGGAGTGACCATATTATCTCTATCTTGAAATCCCTCCACTGGCTGCCAATTCGTTTCCAGGCACAGTACAAGGTGTTGGTTATCACCTTTAAAGCCCCACATGGCCTGGGTCATGGTGGGAGAGACTCAGATTTGCATAAACTTTGGTGTGTGGTTAGCTGAATTGAGGAGTTCTTGATCAAGGTGTTAGTTTTCCTGGTGATTTTGTTGGTCAGGTCTTGTTTCAGTGTTTTGTATAATGCTGGATCCATGAGTTCCTTGAATTTTTATTTGTACTGTTCTGTTTCCATGATTACCATGGCATTGCCATTGTTTGCTGGGAGAATAACGATTTCTGGGTCTGAACTGAGATCCTTGATGGCTTTTCTTTCTTTTTTGGTTATGTTGCTAGGAAGTGGTTTTGCCATGAGCAGAATCTCTCCAGCCAAGCAGATACCATACTCATTATACTAAAGCAGGGGTAGGCAACCTTTTTGAGCCGGGGGCCGGGTTGCTGTCCTTCAGGAGACAACTGGGTGGGGCCGTAGTCACAATAAATAATTAAATAATTAAAAAAAATTTTAAATAAATAAATAAACGGACCATGTAGGACAATCAAATGGTGGACACTTTTTTTTTAAAAAGTGGAGGACACACAAAAAAATTTGCTGATTTTAAAAAAAATGTTAATATAAATGCATGTTTCTGAGGCTTCTATATAGACAATTGCCCCTGTGCGCGAGAGGCCAAAGGCCCCGGCGGCAATCAGTGGCAGGACCGGGCTGGGGCCGGTACCAAGGCCTTGCCGGGCCACATCTGGCCCGCGGGCCGCAGGTTGCCTACCCCTGTACTAAAGGCTCCTCCAAAGAGGGCAAAGGTGTCAGGAGGCTGCAATGTTTATAATTAATAATAATAATTTGTTTTATTTATATACCACTATTCCAAAGATCATAGCGGTGAACAGCAAGTAAGCTAATTAGCAAGTAAACTAATTTGCCCCCAACAGTCTGGGTACTCATTTTAGCGACCTTGGAAGGATGCAAGCCTGAGTCGAGCTTGGGCCCTTTTGCTGGTCTTTAACTCGCAACCTTGTGGTTTTGAGTGAATGGCTGCAGTACAGGCATTTAACCACTGCGCCACCAGGGCTTCTTTTATTGCTATAGTTCTCAGTGTTGTTGTTTTTACTATTCAAATGATGTTTCTGTTCTTCCAGACTATATTCTCGCAATTCCTGGCACCACTTTCAACATTTTGTTCCCACACTCATGTGGGTTTCTTTTTAATTCAAAGGCATATAAGAATGAAAAGGAGCCCTGGTGGTGCAGTGATTAAATGCCTGTACTGCAGCCACTCACTCAAAACCATAAGGTTGAGAGTTCAAGACCAGCAAAAAGGCTCAAGCTTGACTCAGGCTTGCATCTTTCCAAGGTCGCTAAAATGAGTACCCAGATTGTTGGGGGCAAATTAGCTTACAGTTGTAAACCGCTTAGACACTGCTTAGGCGGTATGAAGTGGTATATAAATGAAGCTTATTTTTGTTTGTTTTGTTTGTTCTACTATCTTTTCTTAATGTTTTTCTTAGTGCAAAATGCACTTTTACATTATAACTCTATAAACCGCCATAAAGTACGCGCTTTGCGCGTACTAGGGTTAGGAAGGGCCATATTAGGGTTAGGAAGGTTCTTACCTTCCTGACGGCCTCTCCTCCCAGTACGCGCGGAGTGCGGACTTTATGGCAGCGCCCATCCACATGGGCGCCGCCATTTTGACGTCTTGGACACTATGCGTCCAGACGTGTCACGGCGGAAGTGACGCCGCGAGGGCGCACTCCGCCCCTCGCGGTGCCACTTCCATGTTTCGAAAAGGAGCGCCATTTCGGCGCTCCTTTTTTGCTGCATGGGGAAGCCTCGCAGTCTGGCCGCTGGGGCTTCCCTACGCAGCGAATGGCGGCAGCGGGAAAACGGCCCCTTGAGGGCCATTTGTAACCCGCCTAAAAATATTATTTAAAATCAGGAGATTTCCCCTTCAAAATATGTACCCACCTCAGCAAGCCACACCCCATTTTGGGTGTGTGTGTGAGAGAGAAACTGTAGAAGAGCCCTAGTGTAGATCCAAGAAATCCAGCAACCAGCCCTCCCCCTTCATAAAGAATAGAAAGAGTGGACCCAGAGGTGACAGCAACCAACAAAATGCAAGAAGCCATATCACAAGAACTCACTCCTTTGGACCAATATGTAAAATCTGATAATTTAAAATACATCAGTAATACTGCAAGTCCAATTAGTTCCACAAGTGTAAAAGCCTAATAAGATATATCTTTTGTGGTAAAGATTTATGTATGACTTATGGTTAAAATGAAAGCTATCACTGAACATTCTCTACACAAGCCCACACAATATCCTTTATGCTAATTTAAGAGAAGGATGGAGGTGGCTGGGTATCATTTTGCTTCTTTTAGCAGAAGTGCTATTCCACATGTCATCTAGTTGTTCAGTTCCCTACATACTGATAAGGAATAAAGCTTCGGAAAAAACAGAACCATACCTCCATTGACTCCATTAACAGCTCCATATTCCATTTCTGTACCTCTGTGTGAATTTGACAACAACGATTCAAGCCTAATTACAGCATTTTCCAATCTTGCCATCAGATCCATCTCTGCCATTCTGAAAAAGGAAACAAAGGAACCAGTAATACTAGCTGCTCCATTTCAAGTGTGGATTTCACAGAACTTTTGAACCGTAATATTTAGATTAACACTCTCTCAAATTTAAGTCTCTTCTAATCCACAGAGTTGACAAGTTGGGGTGGTTTTTTGTGTGTGTTATTTACACTACGTTACTAATATTTTTTGGCTTTTCACATCACTTAACATGTGATACGTCTTAGAAGTATAACATATGAATAAATCAAATACCGAGACTTGGATAGGTTCCAAAATTTCTTTAATTTATTTCACAGGTTTCACAGGTTTCACACTGTTCACTTTAGGTTGTGATTGTTTTATCTTGCTAAGTTAAACATTAGTTCCACAAGTGTAAACCCTTAAGCATTATCCAGAACACAACTAGAATTCTGTTAATTTGTTTAAAGTCTCATCTATAAACTGGTATGGAAACAATGAATGCTTCAGGCTACAATCCTAACCAAATCCTAAATCCCATTAAATACAGTGGAGCATAGTTATGACTAAACAGACATAGGATTCCACTTCATGGCAAATATTAAAAAATAATAATGATTATGACTACATTTATGTCTCTTTTAATATTAGTTTGCTACCACTTTTTACATTCAAAGGTATGCCACAATGTAAAATAATTTGGTAATTTTGGAACCAGGGGAAGGAAAATAGTTGTTTCTCAATTTCTGCTTTAGGTAGTGGTTGCTCGGTTTTTGTTTTGTTGGGTGTGGGTAGGTGGGGAATGAAATATTCAATATTTATCTTCTCATCAAACTTTACCACTCACAAGAATATAAAACACATCCAGTTGGATTTAGATTGACCACTAGGTGAACAAAAGGGTTCCTTCCATTCACATTTACACATTGGAATCCACATTACACATTGGAATCCAGCAAAGTCTCTGCCCTGGAAAAAGAAGGTGAGGATATCTCTGCTGATTCTCACTACCCCTGCAGTCCCACAGCATCGTGACACAAGCTGCCCTAAAACGTCCCCTCGCTTCAGCACAGCATGTCAAGAGGGAAACATAGGATGTTGAAAGAGGAGAGGACACACTGAAAACTGTGACTCTATTCATTTTTTCCAATATAAGTAGAACTCACCTATGTACATTAGAGCCAACACACTGTGTATATTGCAACATATGGAACTGTACTGTGTGGTACATTGTTAACTTCCCTTGAGTCAACCACAACTCATGGCAACCCTGTGGATGAGACATCTCCAAGACCCTCCCTCCTTTACTCTGCTTAGGTCCTGTAAATTCACACTTGTGACCTCCCTAATTGAGTCCATTCATCTAGCGTGCAGTCGTCCTCTCTTTCTACTGCCCTCCATCTTTCCTAACATTACTATCTTTTCCAATGATTCGTGCCTTCTCATGATCTTGGCTTCCAGGAAGAATTCAGGCTTGATCTATTCAAGGACACATTTGTTTGTCTTTTCACTGTCCACGGTATCCTTAGCACTCTTCTCCAGCACCACATCTCAAATGAATTGATTTTCTTCTTACCCACTTTCTACACTGTCTACCTCTCACATCCGTACATGTTGATGGGGAATACAATGACTTAGATGATTTAACGTTAGTGCTCAGTTGTGCATCTTTACTTTTTAGAATCTTTACTAGCTCTTTCATGGTTGCCCTTCCTATTCTTAGTCTTCTTCTGATTTCTTGATTGCCGTCTCCATTCTGATTGATGTTTGATCCCATGTACAAGAATTCTTTTACTATTTTGATTTCCTCATTGTCCAAGTCCTCTGTGGCCATATGTATACTTATATTTATAAATGCCTATGGGTTCCATATTGGAAGAAAGGTGGTATATAAATCAAATTAAGCTTGGTTTATTTGTACCCTTATCCATCCAAGAAAATAAATTCTACCATAACTCATATTTATACTTTAATCAGAATAAAAGTTTGATGAGGCAATCCGACACTCCATTTGCACTAGTTAGAGAGCTTTAGTGCATAAAACGCTCTGAGCAAAGCAATCCTAATCATTTGGGAAAGGTCAGCAGCAGGAAGTTGGAAGGGGGCCAAACAGGTAATCCTGTGAGTGAGCTCTAAAAACCCTTAACTTCCTTGTATAGCCCAGGATTGTGCGTCCGGCCTAGGGAAGCATAGTAATTTGCCCTCCTATTGGTTTCAGTGGAAGCAAAGGAATTAAATGAGAAATGACACAGTGGAGAAAAGAAGGCCACCCAAATACACCTCCTGCCATGGCTGCAGTGCACTTACAGAGCTCTGCAATTAGCAGCTCATCCATCACATAACTCCCTAGTTCACCACCACTTAAGATACCTCTGTAAGTTACATCAATGCTGTGTTGATGTCAGTTGAATATTAGCTAATAAAGTTCTCTCTCCAAGATCTGCAGGTTCTAAGTTTTCATGGATATCAACAACTGAAGAACTGACAGAAGCTTCTCAACATAATAATAATAATGTATTTATTTATATTTCCTGCCTCTCCCAATTGATCAAAGCGGGATTACAGCAAAAGTACAATGATACAATACCTAAAATATATATCTAAAATACAGTATCTAAAACTGGTACAATAAAATCAATAAATGCTCAACATGAAAATGTATGTGTGTGTTATCTTTTTATTTCACTCACTGTACAAACATGGAGAATGAAAGCAAAAGAGGACCAAACTACAAGTGATTAGAGCTTCTTACACTTTTCATTCAAGAGAAACAGCTACACATATACATATATACCAGCATGACTGCCCTGACCCAATCTGAGTCCAACCATTCAGATGTAAACCAGACCTAGGGCTCGTCTAGCCAGGCTAAATGGTGTCACCCCATCCTCCAGCAACTTGTCTTCACGACACTGGGCAAATCCACAAATTGAGTGGAAGCTGCTCCCTGTCTTCACAATGTAAAATCAGTTCCGCATCAAATAACACTCTATCCCGCATTTAAACCAGTTTTTAAAAACTTACTTTTTGCTCTGGATTTTGCAGGAAAACCCAGAGCACTCCTGTAGCAGCACTGGGCAGCTATGCCCCCACTGGTTGTCTAGCATCGCCATCACTGGCACGGGTTGCTCACTCTGAGGTCACAAGCCACAAGATCAACACTGTATGCTTTATTTCTGAACTCTGAGGCAGCAACTTGCACCAGTGGCATTGGGCAACACAGTGGGGATGTGTGTGTAGACAGCTGGCCAGTATAGCTATGGAGTACAGAGGTAATGGGGTAGGGCTGGGGAATCTGGGGCCGCTTTGAGACCATAATACTCTGT
Organism: Sceloporus undulatus; assembly: GCF_019175285.1. Classification (NCBI taxonomy): domain Eukaryota; kingdom Metazoa; phylum Chordata; class Lepidosauria; order Squamata; family Phrynosomatidae; genus Sceloporus; species Sceloporus undulatus. Next base: position 172,067,793 of record NC_056525.1, read on the forward strand.
GAACAGCCTAGAGTATTCTGGCCAGTATAGATGAAACCTTAGTCACAGATCTTCTACGTTATCCATAGTTTGGACATGAGAAGCAATGACAGTCAGAGGTTGAGCTGTACAAAAGCAATGTCACTACAGTGTAGAAAAAAAAAATACTCCAACCATTTCTGGTATAAGTACCTGAAGATGTTGTTATAAATTATTTTGCATTATCTAAATACTGCTTATCCATTTATCCAGTCACCATAGTAATGCTATGACTAACGCTGAACCTTCCATAAAGATCTCCAGTACTGGGTACTGCCTGTGTTAACCATTTTATTTCAAATCACTCAGTTTAAAAAGTCTCTAGTTCATAATTCTGAAAGGGAAAATTATCCTCCTCCCATCCCCGCCAAATGTCCACTCTTTTACTGTTGTTAGCCGCCCAGATTCCTTGTGATTGGGCAGGATACAAATAAATCTATATTATATATTTGTATTTCTGCCTTGAAAAAAAAATCCCAACATGTTCTTACACTTTCACATTTATAGTTTAAAAATCTGTATCTATTTTTTATTTTAAAAAGCTGCTTCAGGGGGCTGTCAGTTTGAAGAAGCAAAATAGTAACTGCAGGGGTGTTAACTGTTTTAGCACTCCACCAAATTTATCTCACACTGAAATTGCACTAGGATAATCCCATCTTTGGTCAGGACTTATTGCGCTATGTTTTTCTTCTCCTGCTGATTGATAAGGCATATTACTTGTATTACTATAAAGGACTTTATACACACTCTCTCAAAAATCCTTACACTGGCTTTCAAAGATATAAAACCCACAATACCCAAGATAGCATCAAAGCAGAAGTACAGACTGAAGCTGAGAAAATAATGGCATGGCTAATTCATCTTCTACATATGTGTTGAGGCAGGATCTGAATCTGAATCTCAGGGGTGAAAGAGACAGGCCAAATAAAGTAGTATCCGCCCGCTTTGAAGGAGGGGTGTTTAGGTGATGCATGCCTCCAAAGTGGGCAGGAAGTGGACCGAAGCCATGCTCCAGGGCTAAAAGCTGGAGTAAAAAGGTGTGATAGTCTGACTCAATGCTGAAAATGCGCACCTTCGACCCTGCATATAAATGCCCTTCAGATAGTGCACACGAGTAGGAAATCTTTGTCAGTTTAAGTGGGAAATTCAAGTTAAGAGAAGTTCTTGGGACTGCATTCCAGTGGGAGGGGGAGCAAAAGAATGGCCCTAAAGATACCTGGATATTTTGTCTTGCAGATTCTTACTACAGTACTAATATCCAAGCTCTGGAAGAGGCATTTCAACATTTTATAATGAGGGAACCACACAACAGTGGCATCAAGGTGAAGAGAAAATGATCTTCTAGATTCAGGAAGGCCAGATTCAGATTCAGGGTTCTAGATTCCCAACACTGGTTTAAATCAAATACAGAAGGAAAGAGGAGCTTTATGTGAAGAGTCTGGGCCTTCTGTGCACAGGCCTATTAAAGTGAGCACTAAATTAAATCCCAGTTCAATATGTTATTCAACTATCAGGATTTGTGGAATCTACAGACTTGGTTCATCTAAAGAGTGTGTCTACAGTGTGCCAATTAGCAACAGCACTAAGCAGACAAGAAGTACAGGCATGTCATAAGAACAAACACCAACTGCCACCTGTTTTGAGGTGACAGGAGCTCTTTATTTTCTGCCAATCCCACTAAGCTCCTGTGAACTAACAGCCACTGAAAGGAAATCCTCCTCCTCCACCCACAGCTCATGTGGGCATTGACAAATACATGTACCCAATGCAAACGCCACGTAGTTTGGAAATGATGTGCTCTCTGCTTTAGAATACCAGTGTAGTATGACAGAATAGATATAATAAGAAATGCAATTTTTTTTCACACTCAAGTATAATATCTTTTGATACAGCAGCAGCCAGAATGTCAGTCTTTGTACGAATGATTGACAATGTTACCAAAGCAACCAGATTTTCTAATCCATTCTTCAAATCTTTAATACTGGTTCTGCACAGATGCTAATCTTTTGTCTCCTGTATTTGAAATCAATGAAGTGTAACATTTTAAGTATCTCCCCCACCCGTGGCCATGCAGAGTTTAGAGTACCCCTTTCCTATGCATTACCACAGATCTTTTCATGTGATTACTCATTCTGATGTGTGCACAATCCACTTGATTACATGTCACAAATCCAGTTACTGGAAGGAAGCAACCACCCTGCTGAACTCAAATAAAAGAACCTACAGAAATATACTTTATATCTGAACTGGTAATGTTGGTGATTGGTACAAAGAAAATGACTAATAAATCTGTGATTGCTTTCCATTCTATTATGAATTCAAGTAATACACTTGCAACACTATTTTGAAGATACTATATAGAAAAAATGTATTTCCCATCAATTACTGTATAACTAACTTCAGTCACTACTGTTTCACATTACACATGGAAAAGGAAGGCTAATGATTTTCCATGTGTAATGTGAAATAGTAGTGGTTGAAGTTACACATACACATACGCACATATATATTAAAAACGTATTGGAAAGACGGAGCAAATGTTGTATGGATGTTTTTCATGTATTACCCTATTCAGGTCATTAGCCTTCCTTTTCCATGTGTAATGTGAAATAGTAGTGACTGAAGTTACAGTTATATTAAAAAAAAACCTACTCTTTTTACCTAAGAGAACATGTTTTTAGAAATCTCCAGGTCCTCCGGTGCAACTCTGTGGTCAACATCTGCTACAAATTAGGAAGACCTACAAATTATTTCAAAGTGCAGACCCACAACAAAAGAGAACAGTCCAGGTTCTTGGTAAAAAAAGAAGAATAATGAAAACCATTCCAATGAAAACTGTTGGAAATACAGAAGGACTTGTCAATTCTCATAGTAAGTAACAGCTCTCAAACCACTGAGTCCTACTTATATCGAACTAGTTCACCACCCCCATTTTCTCTAGAAACGTCTAGGTTCTCCAGCACAACTCTACGGCCAACGCTTGGCAGGAATGCACTGGAGGACCTAGAGATTCCTAGAGAAAACATATTAATCAAATCTGCAAATACCAGTAATCAAATCCGTAAAAGTCAAAGCTGCAAATGTGGAGGGCTGACAGTAGATCCACCAATTAAAGACATTTGGATTCTCAAATGGTGGTTTTCACAAGTGTGCATTATTTTTGGAACTACCATAGAATCACTTGTCCCTACCTTGTCACAGTCCAGTGACTTATATTGCCAACATGATTCTGGAAAATCCAGAAATACTTCAAAAAACCCAAGAGAAGTAATATTAAAGGGAGGTACTATAATTCAAAATAACTGCATCTATCTCTTCCTGAATTCAAAGAATCTAAAATACTCTAAAGGTGCAAGGTCCTTCATTTTTGTCTTAGCGGCTGCTTGGAATTATGAGATCTGTTCTGAGTCCTACTTAAATGGAACTAGTCCACTATCACTACCATTTATAATAATGAATATATGATGATGTTACCTTCAGTGCTCAAAACTCTTTTAATATGCTTCATTATAGAAAATTTTATTCAGACAAGTGGACAACTGACAGTGCTCCAATTGGCTTCTTAAACATATGGACTAGTGTTTGGTCCCTGATGTATATTTTTTTATAGCAGCTAGAACCACAGCCTCTAATAGATGCCTCAAGCAACTAATGCATTAGCCTTGCTGTAGTAGTAAATAATGCACAACTCCATTTCATTTTTATTTAATTAAGAGACCATCTTTTATTCATCAGCTAGCACTGACAATCCTCTGAAAAGCAGCCAGAAGGAAAAGGTGATTGAATGACAGCGGTATTATGATGACCATGGAGCATTTGACTCTATGCTACTTTCCATATTATTATTAATCTATATAGGGAAAAGGACCTACATTGCTTACATTGTCTAAAAATTCCCCTGAATTTTTAGGACATTTACTGACAATCCTATTGTTAAAGCTTTAATATAAAGTTTTAAACAAAAAGGAAATTAATTTTTCTTCACTTATCTTTTTTAAAGTCTGTATTTCCAAGATCAGTCCATGTTAGCTATACCTACTAGTATGTGCTTTTATAGCTAATCCATTTCTTACCAAAATAAGGATAACTGACTTCAGGTTTTCTTTGCTTAGGAAAATAAGTGAGATA
>NC_056525.1:172071963-172106516 GCF_019175285.1 Sceloporus undulatus
CTTTTACTATTTGATTTCCTCATTGTCCAAGTCCTCTGGGCCATATGTATACTTCTATTTATAAAGCCTATGGGTTCCATATTGGAGAAAGGTGTATATAAATCAAATTAAGCTTGGTTTATTTGTACCCTTATCCATCCAAGAAAATTAAATTCTACCAACCTCATATTTATACTTTAATCAGAATAAAAGTTTGACTGAGGCAATCGGACACTCCATTTGACTAGGTTAGGAGAGGCTTTAGTGCATTAATAACAACGCTCTGACAAAGCAATCCTAATCATTTGGAAAGGCAGCAGAGGAAGTTGAAGGGGGCCAAACAGGTACTCCTGTGAGTGAGCTCTACCAACCCTTAACTTCCTTGTATAGCCCATGATTTTGCGTCCGCCTAGGGAAGCATCGAATTTGCCCTCCTATTGGTTTCAGTTGAAGCAAAGGAATTAAATGAGAAATGACACAGTGGAGAAAAGAAGGCACCCAAATACACCTCCTGCATGCTGCAGTTTTGCCACTTCCAGACGCTCTGCAATTAAGGCAGCTCATCCATCACATAATCCCTAGTTCAACCACCACTTAAGATACCTCTGTAGTTACATCAATGCGTGTTGATGTCCGTTGAATATTAGCTAATAAAGTTCTCTCTCCCAGATCTGCAGGTTCTCGTTGTCATGGGCTATTCAACACACTGAAGAACTGACAGAAGCTTCTCAATGATAATATAATAATGTATTTATTTATATTTCCTGCCTCTCCCAATTGATTCAAAGCGGATTACAGAAAAGTACAATGATACAATCCTAAAAATATATATCTAATATACAGTATCTAAACTGGTACCCTACAATCAATAAAATGCTCAAACATGCAAATGTATTTGTGTGTTATCTTTTTATTTCACTCCACTGTACAAACATTGGAGAATGAAGCAAAAAAGAGGACCAAACTACAAGTGATGCGGCTTCTTACACTTTTCATTCAAGAGAAACAGCTACCCATATTACCATATATACCAGCATGACTGCCCTGGACCCAATCCTGAGTCCAACCATTCAGATTGTAAACCGGACCTTAAGGCTCGTCTAGCGGCTCAAATGGTTGTCACCCCATCCTCAGGCAAACTTGTCTTCACGACACTGGGCACATCCCCAAATTGAGTGGAAGCTGCTCCCTGTCTTCACAATTGTAAAATCAGTTCCGCCTCAAATAACACTCTTATCCCGCATTTAAACCAGTTTTTAAAAACTTATTTTTTGCTCTGGATTTTGCAGAAAACCCAGAGCACTCCTGTAGCAAGCACTGGGGGGGGGGCCACGCCTCTGCCCCCACTGGTTGTTCTAGCCGCCATCACTGGCATGGGTTGCCTCCTCTGAGGTCACAAGCCACAAGATCACACACTGTATGGCTTTATTTCTGAACTTACTGAGGCAGCAGCAACTTGCCACCAGTGGCATTGGGCAACACAGTGGGGATTTTGTGTAGACAGTGGCCAGTATAGCATGATTAAGAGGTAATGGGTAATGGGGTATGGCTGGTGACTTCGGGGCCGCTTGAGACCATAATACTCTGTGAACAGCCTAGAGTATTTGGCCAGTATAGCTGGAAACCTTAGTCACAGATCTTCTACCGTATCCATCGTTGGACATGAGAAGCAATGACAGTCAAGAGGTTGAGCTGTACAAAAGCAATGGTCATACAGTGTAAGAAAACAACAATACTCCAACATTTCTGGTATAAGTAACTGAAGATGTTGTTATAAAAATTTATTCTGCCTTATCTAACTTACTGCTTATCCATTTATCCAGTCACCATAGTAATGATATGACCTAACGCTGAAACCTTCCATAAAGATCTCCAGTACTGGGTACTGGCCTTTGTGTTAACATTTTATTTCCAAATCACTCAGTTAAAAAGTCTCAAGTTCATAATTCGAAAGGGAAAATTATCTCCTCCCATCCCCGCCAAATGTCCACTCTTTTACTGTTGTTCGCCGCCAGATCTTGTGATTGGCAGGATACAAATACACTCTATTATCTATTTGTATTTCTGCCTTGAACAAAAACAAAAAAATCCCAAACATGTTTCTTACACTTTCACATTTATAGTTCAAAAATCTTGCTATTTATTTTTATTTTAAAGCTGCCTTCAGGGGGCTGTCAGTTTTGGAAGAAGCAAAATAGTACTTGCAGGGGTGTTTAACTGTTTTAGCACTCCAACAAATTATCTCGACACTGAAATGCACTAGGATAATCCATCTTGTGTGGTCAGGACGTTATTGCGTCTATGTTTTTTTCTTCTCCTGCTGAGTTGTATAAGTTGCAATATTACTGTGTGATTACTATAAAGTGACTTATACCACGCTGCTCAAAAATCCTTACACTGGTCTTTCAAAGATATAAAACCCACAATATACCCAGATAGCATCAAAGTCAGAATTACAGACTGTAAGTCTGTAGAAAATAATGGCAATGGTCTAATTCCAAATCTGCTAAATATGGTTTTGAGGCAGGACGAATCTGATATCGGGGTGAAAGAGATAGGCCATAAAGTTAGTTATCCGACCGCTTTGAAGTGAGTGGGTGTTTTTAGGTGATGCATGCCTCCAAAGTGTGGCAGGAAGTGGACCGACGTGGCCATGCCTCCAGGGCCTAAATGCTGGTAGTAACAAGGTGTGTTCTAGTCTGACTCAATGCTGCAAAAGCGTCACGCTTCGACCACTGCATAATAAATGCCTTCAGATAGTGCACAACGAGTAGGAATCTTTTTTGGGTCAGTTTCAGATACGTGGGAATTCAAGTTTAGAGAGAGAGTGCTTGGGACCGGAGCATTCCAGTGGGAGGGGGAGCAAAAGAATGGCCCTAAAGAATACCGGATAATTTTGTCTTGCAGGGGGGGGATTTCTTACTACAGTCAGTCTAGATCCCAAGCCTCTGGAGGAGGGCATTTCAACATTTTGATCATGAGGGCACCCACAAACAGTGGCAAATCAAGGTGAAGAGAAAAGGTCTTCTAGATTAGGAAGGCCAGATTCAGATTCAGGGGTTCAGATTCCCCCAAACACGGGTTTTAAATCATACAGAAGGAAATAGGAGCTTTAATGTGAAGAGGCGGGGCCCGTCTGTGCACAGGCCCTATTAAAGGGGAGCACTAAGTTAATCCCAGTGTAATATGTTTTTAATTCACTATCAGGATGTTGTTGGAATCGACAGACTTGGTGCATCTAAAGAGTGTGTCTACAGTGGTGCCAATTAGCAACAGCACTAAGCAACAAGAAGTACGGCAATGTCATGAAGGAACAAACAACCAACTGCCACCCTGTTTTTGAGGTGGACAGGAGCTCTTTATTTTCGGCCAATCCCACTAAGCTCCTGGTTGGGAAACGAACAGCCACTGAAAGGAAATACTCTCCTCCACCCACAGCTCATGTGGGGCAAATTGACAATACAATGTTCCCAATGCAACGCACGTAGTTTTGGAAATGATGTGCTCTCTGCTTTAGATACCAGTGTGTAAAATGAAGAATAGATATAATAGAGAAATGTAATTTTTTTTCACACTCAAGTAATAATATCTTTTGATACAGCAGCAGCCAGAATGTCCGTCTTTGTAAGAATGGATTGACAATGTTAACCAAAGCACAGAATTGTCTAATCCAGTTTCTTCAAATCTTTATACTTGGGTTCTGCACAGATGGCCCTAATCGTTTTGTCTCCTGGATTTGAAATCAATGAAGTGGGTACATTTTAAGTATCTCCCCCACCCGTGGCCATGGCAGTAGTTTTAGAGTACCCCTTTCCTATGCATTACCACAGATCTGTTTCGAGGTGATTACTCATTCTGGTGGTGTGCACAATCCACTTGATTACATTGTCACAAAATGCTAGTTACTGGAAGGAAGCAACCACCCGCTGAACTCAAATAAGAAGAGACCACAGAAATAATAACTTTGATATCTGAACATGGTAATGTGGGTGATTGGTACGAAAGAAATGACTAATAAATCTGTGATTGCTTGTCCATTCTATTATGAATTCCAAGTAATACCTTGCAACACTATTTTTGAAGATACTATATAGAAAAAACTGTATTTCCCATCAATGAGAAACTAACTTCAGTCAACTAAGGTTTCACATTACACATGGAAAAGGAAGGCCTAATGCTTTTTTCCATGTGTAATGTGGAAATAGTTGGTGGTTGAAGTTACACATACAACCATACGTCACATAGAGTAAAACGTATTGGAAGACGGAGCAAATGTTGTAATTGGAGGTTTGTTCATGGTAGTACCCTATTCAGGTCATTAGCCTTCCTTTGTCCATGTGTATGTGGAAAGTAGTAGTGACTGGTTAACAGTTATATTAAAAAAAACCTACTCTTTTACCTAAGAGAACAGGTTTTTTAGAAATCCCAGGTCCGCCGGTGCAACTCCTGTGGTCCCAAATCCGGCTAACAAATTAGGAAGACTACAAATTGTAGTTTCAAAGTGGCAGGCAGACCCACAACAAAAGAGAACGATTCCCCCCAGGTTTTCGTGGTAAAAAAAAGAAGAATAATGAAACCATTCCAAGAAAACCTGTTGGAAATATAGAAGGAACTTGGCCACTTTCTCATAGTAAGTAACAGCTCTCAACCACTGAGTCCTACTTATATCGAACGAGTCACCACCCCCATTTGCTCTAGAAAACTGCTAGGTTCCAGCACAACTCTAGGACGGCCAAACGCTTGGCGAGGAAATGGCACTGGAGGACCTAGAGGATATCCCTAGAGAAAACAATTAAGCAAATCTGCAATACCAGTAAGCAAATCGTAAAAGTCCAAAGCGGCAAATGTGGGAGGGCTGGACAGTAGAATCCACCAAAGTAAAGACAAGTTTTGGATTCTCAAATGGTGGTTTTTTCACAAGTGTGCATTATTTTTGGAACTACCATAGAATCACTTGTCCCCTACCTTGTCACAGTCCAGTGACTTATATTGCCAACAGGATTCTGGAAATCCAGAAATACTTCAAGAAAAAGAGAGAAAAAACCCAAGAGAGTAAGATTAAAGGGAGGTACTATAATTAAAAATAACTGCATCTATCTCTTCCCCTGAGTCCAAGAATCTAAAATACGCTAAAGGTGCAAGAAATCCGCCATGTTTGTCTTAGCGGACACTGCTTGGAATTATGAGATCTGTTTCTGAGTCCTACGTAATGGGAACTAGTCCCACTAGCACTACCATTTATAAGAATGGGAATATAGATGATGTTACTTTCAGTGCTCAAAACTCTTTTAATAGCTTCTTATAGAAAATTTTATTCAGACAAGTGGACAACTGACAGTGCTCCATTGGCTGCTTAAACTATGGACGAGTGTGTGGTCCCTGAGATATATTTTTTAGCCAGCTAGACCACAGCCGCGAATAGATGGCCTCAAGCAACTAATGAATTGCCGTTGCTGTAGTAGTAAATAATGCACACGGGCCATTTCAATTTTTATTTTATTAAGAGACCATCTTTTAATTCGATCAGCTAGCACTGACAATCCTCTGAAAGCAAGCCAGAAGGAAAAGGTGATTGAATGACAGCGGTATTATGGATTGACCATGGAGCATTTGACTCTAGGCTACGTTCCATATTATTATTAATCTATATTAGGGGAAAGGAACCTACATTGCGTACATTGTCCCGAAAAAATCCCCGTTTTTAGGACATTTAAACTGACAATCCTATTGTTAAAAAGCTTACTAGAAAGTTTTTTAAACAAAAAGGAAATTAATTTGTCTTCACTTATAATAATATAATAATAAGAAATAAAATATATTTATATACCTATACAGCCCTTCTGATAAAATCAGGGGCGGGGTGGGGAACAACAAGAATAAGAATAACAAATTATCCAAAACCCGATAAAATACATGTAAAAATAAAACAATTCAATAAAGAATAAAATAACTTGTCGGCAAAACAAGGGCTGAACATGGGGGGGGGAGAATTACTGGGCAGGGTAAGCTAGTTCAATAAAATGGTTTTTTAAACCCCTCCGGAATTGGGCTAGGGAGGTTGGCGAGCGGAGCTCGAAGGGCACGCGTTCCCAGAGTTTGGGGGCTGAGATGTCGAAATCCCCTCCTTGGGTTGGAAATTATATTTTCCGCCTCTTGAACGCCGTAAGCGAATGGCGTCCCTGGAAGATCGAAGTGCGCGGGGCGGAGGGGGTTGTTCGAGAGAGAGGCCGGTTCCGCGTCCGATGTAACCCTGGGCCCAGCCATTGTTAGGGCTTTTAGTAGGTCATACCAGTACATGTTAAAAAATTCAATAAAAAAAATAAAGAATGTCGGAAACAATGCTGACATGGGGGGGGGAGAGAGAATATGGTCAGGGTAAGCTAGTCAAATAATGGTTTTTACCCCTTCCTGAATGGGCTAGGGAGGTGGCTGAGCGGAGCTCGAAGGGCAGCGCGTTCCAGAGGTTGGGGGCTGAGAGGAGGAAGCCCCCGGAGGTGAATTATTTCCCTTGGAACTCTAACAATAGCTGCCTGAAGATCGAGTGCGGGGGCGGATGTACGAGAGAGAGGGGCCTCAGGTACCCTGGGCCCAAGCCATTTAGGGCTTATAGGTCTTACAACACCGGTATGCGCCCGGAACGAATAGGCAGCCAATGTAAGTCTTTAAGGGGAGTTATATGATGCCTGGGCAGTGCAGTGCAGACGGGTGCCATATCTGCACAGTTGCAGCTCGGGTATGGTACAAGGGTTGCCCATGTAGAGCGCATTGCAGGAAGTCCAAACGAAGGGTTTACCAGGGCGGTACAAACAGTTTTCAAGGTCTCCCCGGTCGAGGTAGGGACGCAGCTGGCGTGATCAGCCGAAGCTGATAACAGGTGCCTCCTGACCGTCGCCTCCACCTGAGATGTAGGTGGAGCGACGAGTCCAGGAGCACCCCAAGCTGCGTACAGAGTCCTTCACGGAAAGCGTGATTCCGTTCAGGACAGTGGGAACCACCGCCAGCCCCGGACCGGGGAACCTATCCCAGTACTTCCGTCTTCTCTGGATCAGTCTGAGTCTGTTGTCCCTCATCCAGCCCATTACCGACTCCAGACAGGCCACGAGAGGAGAGACGCCAATCCCGGTCACTGCATCAGTCGGGACATAGAGAAGACTATTTGGGTGTCATCAGCGTACTGATAACACCGCGCCCCATTCCGGATGATCTCTCCAGCGTTTCATGTTAATGTTAAAAAGCAAGGGAGACAGAATGGTTCTTGAGGGAACCCCAGATGTAAGGGCCCTCTCATCGGAGGCACGTCTCCCAGCTGCAACCATCTGGACCTCCCGGAGAGGTAGGATCGGAACCACTGGAGCGCCAGTGCCCCCGATTCCACCTCCGCCAGGCGCCCCCAGAAGGATACCATGGGTCTACTTATCTTTTTTAAAGTCTGTATTTCCAAGATCAGTCCATGTTAGCTATACCTACTAGTACTGTATGTGCTTTTATAGCTAATCCTTTCTTACCAAAAAATAGGATAACTGACTTCAGGTTTTCTTTGCTTAGGAAAATAGTGAGATACAAACTTTAGTAAATCAAAACATTATTTCAAAGAAAAATGATTCACATCATCCAGTGCTGCAGAAATGCATCTGTTTTATCATGGAGTATTTAAAGAAGCAATTTATTTATAACTTATTAAACAATTCTCCTCTCTCACTCCTGAAAAAAATAAGCCATATTTAATAAAACTGGATCTTATATTTGTACTATAGGAGAAATAGGAATTACTTTGTGAAATTCTACAGGATGATATATATCCTTTAAATATCCATTATTTTCAAATGTAATTTGAAGCACTGAACTGTTTTCCCATTGTTTATATATACACCTTTGTTATATAAACAATCTCTTAAAATACATAGTTTCCTAAAGGAGTAGCTGGGTTAGTCCTGCAGGAAAACAAAAGAGAACCATACAGTTGATTTTATTATGGTATGCCCTAATAAATTATTTAGACTTTAACATGTCACCAGACCATTTAAAATATGTATAAAGTTTGGTTGTGATCCTTGAACATGTTTAATTGGGAAATAGTTTTCACTAGATATAGGGGGCCCTGTTTCTGAGTGAACAATGATATGTTTTATTCTATTTTTAAGTTTTCCATTTATTTTAGTCCCCTGTGAGTAATGCATTTTTTATTATGCGTTCATGGTCTAGGTAAATCACTGTAGTCTTAACATTTTTGCTAAACAATGCTGGGCACCTATGACATTCATTGTCAAAGCATCACTGACTGAACACAATCCATCTACACCTATCCCAGTGTGACAGTCTCCACAATGTTGCAGGCCACATTACCAGCCACAGATTGAGCCATTCTATCAAGAAAGGTGTCATCCTGAATCACACTGTGTGCCTGAAAAGCAAAACCCTAAGGACAGCTATGGTGACCATAGACGTGTTTCCTTTTCCTTCCCCCTGCTATGGGCAGTATTCCCACTGAGGGATTGGGCAGCTGGGCAGCGTGAAGTGATGGGCATTAGTACACTTCCTCCTCAGAGAGCAAAACACGACACACACACACACACAACATCTCTAAGTGAAGATGGACCATTCAGGCAGGTAGGCAGCCGCATCTCAGAGATATTTTTTTGTGTTGCTAATGAGACCCTGTGATAGGGTCACTGTGGAAGGACATGAAGCACACAACACACATACAATGGAGTTTAAGTTTTATTCCCTGGACTTTAAACACTCTTCAGCTTCCAGAACCCACATGGCCAAAAAGAATGGCCTCTGCCTACATGGATATCCTTCTGTACCATCTTGACTGACAACAACAGAACAACAACAACACATGACAAAATGTAGGCCTCTGACCCTGACATTGTCACATTTTCCTTGTCTCCTGTTAGATTTTATAAAACAGCTTTGGCCTGACGAAGCTGCGGAGCTTTGGTGTTTATCACATGAAGGAGATCAGGAGTTTATCCTGTGAATATCCCGGAAAAATCGCGTAATTACGCGTCACAATTTTCACACAATGTCGCACAAAACCCACCGTTAAAGTGATCAAAAAGAAGCATTAATGTGCATCTTTTACTTCTCGGGATTTAGCACCACTGTATTTCTGATATCACTTTATTTCCACATTGTGTGTGATAATCATTTGCGCCATTTCCGCTTCATTTGTGGGATGCTTTAAAATCACTTTAATCTCTGATGTCGAAATCAGCCCCAGTGTGATAAACTCCTTTGAAAGCTTGCGCCAAGTATTTTGTGCATTTGGGTGGGCCGATAAAGGTAGTGCTTGTGTTGTTTGGATTTGGGATGTTATTGTCCTTTTACAGGAAGGCTGTGAGAAAGAGAGCCATCGTTTCATAAATAAATGATGTAAAAACACAAGGGGGGAGAGGCGTTTGCCCTGGTGAGCTAGAGCCATTCTGCCACCTCCAAGACAGCCCCCACTGCTCCATATTTCAGGAGCTGGAGTTGAGATCAGGGTCACCAGATGTCCCTCCTTTTCCAGGACACATCCTACATGGCATCTTCTGAATTTCCAGGGGGGAATTCCAAAAGCCTCCATTTTGAGCATGATGAGAAGAAGAATAAATTGATATTTTATGAGTGCTTTTAGCTTTTATTTTGTCATGTCCAGCATTTTTTTTCTCGAATGTCCTACATTTTTGTGGCGCCTTGCCCTCCTTGTGTTGTTAGGACACCTGGTCACACTGAGTGGGATGGAGGAGAGGGGAAAAGACCCTCTCTGCCTTTCCTTCAAACAAATGGGTCCTTGAACAGATCAAGCCTGTGAAATCTCCCTGGAAACCAAGATGACCAACTGAAGCTGTCATATTTTGGCCACATCATGAGAAAGCAGAATAACTGGAGAAGACAATAATGCTGGGAAAGGTGGAGGATAGTAGGAAGAGAGAAAGACTGCATGCCAGATGGATAGACTCAGGAAGACCACAGGTCTGAAATTACAGGACCTGACTACCTGATGACAAGGGGTCCTCCTTTTCCAAGACATGTCCTACATTTCAGCCTTCTGTTCAGGAGGAATTCCAAAATGGCGTCCCATTTTGAGCATCACCAAGAAGCATGGATTTATATGATATGAGTGTCTTTTAGCTTTTATGTGGTCATGTTCTCCCATTTTTTGAATGCCCTCCATCTTACAGTGACTTTTCCTCCTTGGCAGGTATGATATCTGGTCACGCCGTCCTTTCCAGGATGTGTCCTACATTTCAACTTTCTGTCTAGGATGAATTCCAAAATGTTTTTCCATTTTGAGCATAACTAAGAAGCATGAATTTATATTTATGTGAGTGGGTTTGGGTTCCCCCCCATTCTTTGCAGGGTGACCGGTGTCCTTGCTGCAAAGGAGGATGAGGCACCGCAAAATGGAGGACATTCAAGAAAAATTGGGGGCACATGACCAAAGAAAAACCTCAAAACACTGTAAATCCATGCTCAAGATGAGAGGACATTATGGCATTCCTCCTGGACAAAAGGGTGAAATGGAGGACACATCCTGGAAAAAGGACTGTGTGTCCATATGTCATAACCACAAAGAGGATAAGACACTGCAAAAATGGAGGACACCGCAATAAAACATGGAGGACATGACCAAATTAAACCTCAAAACACTCCTAGAATAATAAAACCCATGCTTCTTGTGATGCTCAGAATGGAGGACCTTTTGGAGGCCCTCCTGAACAGAGGCTGAAATGGAGACAGGTCCTGGAGAAAAGACAGGGGGAACAAACATGATTAACTGCAAAAGAGGACAAGGCATTGCAAATGGAGGACGCTACAAGGAAAAAAATGGGGGTGGGGGGTGGAGAGACATTCCCAAATGAAGCTCAAAGCTCCCAATTATAGAATGTAAATCCATGCTTCTCAGTGATGCTCAAAATGGAAGACCTTTTGGTGGAGAGAAGAAGTGGGAAATGGAGGACAGGTCCTGGAAAAAGGCCAGGTGACCAGGTGCCATAACCACAAAAGAGGACAAGGCACCACAAATGGAGGACACTGCAAGCAAAAATAAAAAAGGGGGGCATGAGCAAAATAAGCTCAAAAACACATAGTATGTCAAGCCAGCTTCTCAGCGATGCTCAATATGGAGGAGGACTTTGGGAATCCCTCGTGGACAGAAGGTTGGAATGGAGGACAGGTCCTGGAAAAAGGACAGGGTGTCCAGATGTCCTAACCACAAAAGAGGACAAGGCACTGCAAAATGGAGACACTGCAAGGGAAAAAAATGGGGGGACATTCCCAAATTAAAACCTCAAAACACTCATAGTATAATGTCAATCCCATGCTCTGAGTGATGCTCAAATGGAGGACCTTTGGAGCCTGGTGGAGAGAGAGAAGTGGGGGATGGAGGACTTGTCCTGGGAAAGGAGGAGGAGGAGGTCTGGTGGCCCTGCCATGGAGGGAGGGCAAGGCCAGCCCCACACTCCCTAGCTTCCCCCCAAAGAGAGAGAGAAATGAGAGAGAGGCCTCCAGCCCCAGCCCTCCCAAAGCCCTCCATGGCCTGCCATCCCTTCCCTGCTGGGGCCCAAGGGCTGGGCTGGGCTGCTTACCTGCCTGGATGGGGCGCCTCTGGAGGGGCTTCTCTTCTTCGCCTTCTCCCCCGCCAGGAAACCCCAGGCCTCTCCCTCAGTCTCAGCCTCCTCCTCCTCTCCAGCCTCAGCCTCCTCCTCAGAGGGAGAGGATGATGGTGCCACTCACAAAAAGCCAGGCCAGCAGGGAAGGCAAGGCAAGGAAGCAGGGAAGGGAGGGAAAATGCCGCCCAGGGCGCCAAATAAAGACAAGTCCAAAGGAGAGGAGAGGAGAGGAAGAAGAAAAAAAGAGGGAAGAGAGAGAGAGGGAGGGAGGGGGGGGAGGCGGGAAGGGATGGAGGAGGATAAAGCAGCCCAAAAGGGGGTGGGATGCAGGGAAAACAGGGATTGTGGGGGAGTGCAGGGGGGGGGGGCCTTGGGAGGGATGGTTATCATCCTCATCGTCCTGTATATATTTATTTATATTATATTATATTATATTATATTATTATTCTGTATTACTATCTTTATTATTATTATACTGTATTATATTATATTATATTTTTTATTCTGTTTATATATTAATATATTATTATATAATTATCTTCTGTATTATTATTAGTGAGTTTATTGTATTATTTATTATACCATTATTATTCTTTATTATTATTATTAGACTGCATATATTTATATTACATTATTATAACATTATTCTGTACTACTACTATTATTAGATTGGATTATATTATTATTGTATTTATTTTAATTATTCTGTAGTACTATTACTTATTATTAGTCTGGATTATACTATTATTGTATTATATATTATATAATTATTTTCTGTATTACTAGTATTATTATTATTAGACTGGATTATACTAATGTATTTATTATATAATTATTATTCTGTATTAATATTTTTAGGCTAATATTATATATTATGTCATTCTATACTGCATTATTAGTATTATTCTGTATTATTATTACACTGTAATACTAATATTTAGTATTATATTATTGTTAGACTGTATTTAGTGTATTCTGTATTATTATTATTAGACTGTTATTTATTATATATACTGTATGTATTTAGACTGTAATATTATATTTCATTATGTTATTTATACTGTACTGCATTATTAGTATTATTTGGTATTATTTTGTTATATTGAAGTAATATTATTATATAATATTACTAGTAGTAGAAGTAGTACAGTCACCCCTCCTAATTCACCGATCTGAGCGTCTGCGATGTTGCATATTCGCGGAGGGGCGACTTCCGCTATTTTCCATGGTGCACTCCCTGGGTTGCACACACTGTGGGGTCCCCATTGAAGCTTATGGGGCTTGAATATGTGTGAGCCTCTGTTTTTGCGGAAGTGGTGGTGTCCAGAACAGAACCCCCACGAAAACAGGGGCCACTGTATTCTGTATTATTATTATTAGACTGTATTATACTACTATGACTGTTAATCATTATTAATTATTCTGTATATATAGTTTATATATGTTATTTATATGTATTATACTGTTATATATCTATTCTACTGTATTTTAGTATATTCTGTATTATTGTTTATCTATAACTTATTATATTGTTATAGTATTGCTTTACTGTATTATTACTACAGTGGTACCCGGTATCGAATGCGCCGCCTTACGAAATTTCCGGGTTACGAAAAAATCAATAGGAAAAACTGTTCCGGGTTTACGAAGGTTTTTTCGGGTTACGAAAATTTTTTGGTGCTTTTCGGCGCTATTTCGCACAAAATCGCGGCTCTTTCCCCATTAGCGCCTATGGCTTTTTTCGGCTTACGAAGCATTTCGGGTTACGAACGCGGCGGCGGAACGAATTATTTTCGTAACCCGGGGTACCACTGATTATATTATATTGTTACGTTCTGTTTTATTAGTATTATTCTATATTAGTATTGTTATAGTGATATTATATTATGTTATTATTATGCTTTATTATTATTATTATTATTATTATTATATATTATTATTATTATTCACTCCCCTCCACATTTGCTGGGTTAGGGGCACAGGACCCCCATGAATAGGAAAAACCACAGATAACAAAAACTATGTTTTTGCCTGGGGAACAGCTCTGTATGAATCTCTAGATCTTCCAGTGCAATTTTGTGGTCAACATCTCCCAAACATTGACCCTAGACTGCACTGGAGTAGCTCCAATGCCTGTTCTCCAGGAATCTCTACGTCCTTCAGTGTGACTTTTGATTAAAGTTGATGATAGAGTTGCGCTGGAGGACTTAGATATTCCTAGAGAGAACATATTAATAAAGCCCGTGAATAATCAAATCTACAAAAAAAACTGCAAATGTGGAGGGATGAGTGTATTACATTATTATTATTATACTGTATTATTATTATTATACAGAACTGCATTATTATTATTATTATTATTATTATTATTATTTATTGTTGTGCACCTTCAAGTCCTTCCTGACTTATAGCGACCCTAAAGAAAACCTATTATGGGGTTTTCTATTACAAGTTTTTTCAGAGGGTGTTTGCCATTGTCATCCTCTGAGAGAGTGTGACATACCCAAAGTCACCCAGTGAGTTTCTATGGCTCCAGAGTCCTTGTCCAATGCTCAAACCACTGTACCATGCTGGCCTTTTATTATTTATTATTATATTGTTTCTTACATTATTATTATTATTATTATTATTATCATTATTATTATTATTTCTTACCCACCTCTCGCCATGGGTTGAGGTGGGGAACAACAGCAATTAACAAACAAACAACACCAGTTAAACACACACACATCAGTTAAAATAGGGCCACACTTTACCACAACTGGTCACTTTACCACAACTCTGTATGTGTGTCTGTGGTGTGCGAGGGTAGGATGACCAGATTTCTTAACTGCAAAGGAGGACAAGGCACCTCAAAATGGAGGGCATTCAAGAAAAAAATGGAGGGCTTGACCAAAGAAAAGCTCAAAACACTCCTATAAATGTATTTCCTGGGCTTTGAGAATCTCCCAGTTGCCACATGGCCAGAAGGAAGAGGTGCCAGCCTGCAAGATATGCCCCTCCATACTTTCTTAACTAAGAACAGAAACAGAAAAATGCAGGCCTATGACTAATATCTTCATTTTTTCTTCTTCTATTTGGTTTGTAACATCTTTTCCTGATGAAGAAGCCAGTGAAGCTTTGAAAGCTTGCAACATGTATATCAGTGATGGCAAACCTTTTAGAGATGGAGTGTCCAAACTCAAAGGCATTCCTGCACCAGGTGTTACCCAGTGCCGGGGAGAGGACTTCTAGGGGGGATTTCCGCCTTTCAGGAGACAGCTAAAGGCATTGGAGGGTGGAGGACGCGCCTGTTCCTCCCCTTCTCCTGCCTCTCCGCATGCCCTCAGAAATGGCTTTGCATGCCAAACAGGGTACGCGTGCCATAGGTTCGCCACCACAGATGTATATTGTGCATTTTGGTTGGCCCAATAAAAGTATCACTCTGGTGAATTTTTGCTGTTACTGGAATTCCTATATATGTAAATTCATGCTTCTTGGTTGTGCTCAAAATGGAGGACATTTTGGAATTCCTCCTGGACAAAAGGTTGAAAATGGAGGGCATGTGCTGGAAAAGGACAGGGTGACCAGATATCATAACCACAAAAGAGGAGACAGCACTGCAAAATGAAGGATGTTCAAGAAAAATGGAGAACATCAAAAGCTAAAAACACTCATAGAAAGAAGGCTGGCTCCCTCCCTGCTGGCCTTTCGCTGGCAAGCAAAGACATTTTTATTCAAGCAAGCTTTTTAAATCATGCAGGCCTGGTTTTATTAGGGGATGGGGGTTGGTTTAAATTATTTTCAACGTATGTTTTAAATGTTGTATGCTGTATTTTAAAAAACTTTTTACTGTTTTAATTGGACTATTTTAATTGTCTTTTAAAGTGTTGTTTTAATGTGTTTTTATATAAATATATATTGTGAGCCGCCTTGGGTTCCAACTTGGGAGAAAGGTGGGATTAAAATAAAAGAAACAACAATAAAATAATATTCATGCTTCTTAGTGATACTCAAAATGGAGGTCATTTTTAAATCCTTCCTGGGCAGAAGGCTGAAAACAGAGGAATTGTCCAGGGAAAGGAGGATGTCTGATCACCCGGTGTGAGGAGTATTATAAAAATTGTTTTAGATTGTAAACCTGATGGCAGGAAGTGTCTAACTAACAATTTGTAAGCTGCTCTGAGAGCCTTTGTGGCAGAAGAGCGGGGTATAAATACTCTGAATGGAAAATGAAATGAAAATTATGGCAGCTCTTGGAGAAAAGCCACTGTGAAAAGTCAGAGCCAAAAGGTAGAGAGAGCCTCCTTGGGTCAGCAGGTGAAAGAGAGCCAAATCTTTGTGGGTTGGTGGGAGGGAGGGAGACAAATAAGTTTTCCAAGGGACCCTGTCCAGAAAATCTGGACCCCGGTTCTCAGGTTTCACTGCCTCAGAGAGCATGCCCCACCTTACAAAATCCAGATTAAACATAGCACAAATAATGGACCCTGGAGAGATCTGATGACTCCTCCTGGTTGGACTGGAGTGAACCCAGCTGGTCATTTTGAAATCAGAGGCACGGCGAGGTGGCTTACGATCAGGTTACGGGCATCCTTCCAAAATAAAAGAAGGAATATCAGGAACCATGCACTTTTGTGCAGTCTCACTACACAGGATATGGAAGCATATCACTTTGGCTTGTCCCTGCATAGCGTTTCCTACCAGTGGTCTCCAGTTACTTTTGCTGAACCCAGTATTCTCAAACTTCTTGTCAGTAGATCTTTTCGGTACCGGATGCCTGTCCAATACTGAACCTTTGAAAGAAAGAGGTGATTGGAAAAGTGTGGCAATGATAATGATATTAATAATGCAGAACAAGCTATTCCTGTCAATGTAGGCTTGGATTTATAACACTCAATCTAGGACTAATGCAAATTTATGTTAGTGAAAACGCAGCTTTGTGCCACCTTTGCCCCCAGTATTTAATCATCCAAAGTAACCATTTATTTGTCAAGTCAAAGGCTTTCACAGCTGGCATCCATAGTTTTTGTGGGTTTTTCGAGCTATGTGGCCATGTTCTATAAGAGTTTACAGTATTCTTTGTGTTTCGCCAGCATCTGTGGCTGGCATCTTCAGAGATCTCTGAAGATGCCAGCCACAGATGCCGGCAAAATGTCAGGAATACAGTCTTCTAGAATATGGCCACATAGCTTGAAAAAAATCACAAAAATTAATTCCTATTTCGGTGTTTGGTAGAATGAGAATTCATGCTTCATTTATAAGCATCCTTTAAGGAGGGGAGATTAAAAAGGTAAGGAACTGATCTTTTTGCATTAGCAGCTTCCAAATGTACAGATGTTAAAGCGGTTATTTGATTGTGACAAATCACAACCACGTAAGCTCCTATAGAATGCCTGGACCATCGCACTTTTTATCCCCGAGGAGCTGCCAACAGTTGTGTGGGGATTCCTCGTTGATTGGGCGGGATACAAATAATAATAATAATAATAATAATAATTATTATTATTTTCCTTATGAGGCAGTTCTGAGGGAGAACAATATCTGAGAGACCAATATCTGAGGGAGAACAATATCACATGGAGCTTTTTGGAGATTCTCTGGCTCAGTTCAGACATGACTGCAGGTCCAACGATGCGCATTCATGTTGTAAAGTGAATGTGTTATCAGATGCCATTTCTTTCTATGAGAGTTCCTTGTGAGGTGCTTCCACAGTGATTCCAAAGTGACCCCGCATTTTGGTAAAACTGAAAAAAAGTGACTTCACAGAATTTGCATTGAAGCTCACTTCGATTGCACTTCGAATTGGCCTGGTGTGGAAAAGCACTCCGATGCCACCCCCCTTGGCCCCCTGCATCCTGCTCTGTCATCCCCCTCCTCCTCCTTCATGCCATCTCCTCCTTTCTGCCAACCAGCCGATCCCATCATCCCCTGCGTCCTCCTAGACCCCGATCTGCTCCCCTCCTTCAGCTTGCCACCAATCCCATCATCCCCTGTGTCCTCCTAGACCCCGATCTGCTCCTCTCCTTCACCCTATCACCGATCCCATCATCCCCTGCTTTCTCCTAGACCCCCTCCTCCTCCTTCATGCCATCTCCTTCTCTCTGCCAACCAGCCGATCCCATCATGCCCTGCGTCCCCTGCGTCCTCCTGGACATCGATCTGCTCCCCTCCTTCACCCTGCCACTGATCCCATCATCCCCTGCGTCCTCCTAGACCCTGATCTGCTCCTTCCTTCACCTTGCCGCTGATCCCATCATCCCCTGCGTCCTCCTAGACCCTGATCTGCTCCTTCCTTCACCTTGCCGCTGATCCCATCATCCCCTGCGTCCTCCTAGACCCCGATCTGCTCCCCTCCTTCACCCTGCCACCAATCCCATCATCCTGTCTTCTCCTAGACCCTGATCTGCTCCCTTCCTTCACTCTGCCGCCTATCCCATCATCCCCTGCGTCCTCCTAGACCCCGATCTGCTCCTCTCCTTCACCCTGCCACTGATCCCATCATCCCCTAGACCCTGATGAAGGATGACAGCTAAGGAGGGGGCAGGGAAGGAGTGCAGCGTCCAGAGCCCCACTGAACATGTGCAAGGGTGCCGATTCAAATCGTTGAACCCTCCGGTGGGGTAATAAAATGTGCACTCACTCTGCTTTTCTTGAGTCCGCATCACGTGACTTACTTGGAATCGAACTGACATCACTTCCCCCTCAGTTCGGAAGGGCAACAGAAAGGCAACCAGGTGTGGTAAAACATCACGTTTTAACCTTAATCCGCATTGCTAGACAGGAGTGACTCTGGATCTGGTGTGAAAAAACATCACGCTTTGCATTGCTAGAACAGGAGTGACTGTGGATCTGAGCTGCAACCAACGTGTGATAAGGTCCAAGGAGACAATGGTGTTTATCACACTATACTCTTATAGTGCTACTATTCCACTTTAACTGCTCTAGTTGCCTCCTGTTGCATTCTGGGATTTGAAGTTTTAAGGAGGGGTATTTAGAATTCTCAGGCAGATTCTAAATATCCCACTTTAAAACTGCAAATCCTAGAATGCAACAGGAGGCAGCTAGAGCAGTTAAAGTGGAATAGTAGCACTATAAGAGTATAGTGTGATAAACACCATTGTGTATAAGAAGAAACCAACAAGACATTGTAGGACAGAATCCCAACCATTCAGTATTCTGAATTGTTCCTATTATTCCTTTCTCCTCTTATTAAACCATTTATTTGTCAGCAAATATGTTTAGACTTTCATTAGCATTTTGATTTCATTTTCAGTGTTTAAAAATAGCGGGTAAATACAAATTTTAGAAACTCTATACAACTACAGTATTTGTATAATGATTTAGGCTGCACTAGTAATTTTTTTCCAGATAGTACAGTCATGTGCTAGTGTTACTGATCATGCTAGAACTTATTTCTGGTGAAATTAGCAGTGGTGCATTTATGAAAAACTGTTTAATCTTTTAAAATTAATCCATTTATACAAGGCTAAAGTGTTTCTTATTTCTACCATTGGTTAATCAAGAAGCTTCAATATTGCAACAGAAACTTAAGGTTCATTATATCTGTGAGATAAGTTATTTGGAAAAAGGAATGCCCTTCGGTGAGCAAAAGGATTTGTTGTTGTTGAGTGCCTTCAAGTCATTTCCAATTTTATGGTGACCCTAAGGTAATCTTGTCACAGGGTTTTCTTGGCAAGACTTCTTATTGGTTTATTATTTGCAAACCTCAATATGAACACATGTACTCTCCAGTTTGTGTGCATAAGTAATCTACTATACATAGACAGGTTGAACATTTTGTGTGAATAACTGCAGCTACAGATCCAAAATCTCTATACAGATTGTATTTATTAAAAATTTTAAGACATCTTATACACTAAACAGAACTGTGTAACTGAAAGCTTACCAATGATTCAGTGTAATTACTAATATCCATATAAGTATATTAGCATTAGCAAGTTACATGCTGTACAGTATTCCATTATAATTCCTAGATGGAATTCCAGTTTAATAATCCGTATCAGCATGACACCTTAACAATAAGGATTAACTATCATCAACACTGATATTATAAGAGGAGGGACCTTAAGACTTTATTTCCACGGTAGTTTTATTAGGGAAAGGGGGAAACTTACACTTATCAACAGTCACATTTTTATTACTCTACCTACACAGCATGTAGAGGGGTTGCCATCCCTATATATAATTTTATTAACACTAGAGCTGAATTAACTATTATACTGAGAAAGCCAAGTGAAGCTCCAATTACACTGAGACTCTTGCAATAGGGAATGTCCATATCTTCTGGGAGGAAAACTATTTTGCTTCCTGTGCTGGACTGTTTTGAAATCCACCCCAATGTAGCTCCAACTTCATAATACACAATAGCAATGGCCATCCTGTACCAACACTGCAACATTCATTGCAAAATAATAATAATAATAATAATAATAATAATAATAATAATAATAATAATATTTTTGTATAAATAACTGTTTGGGGGCTGTGCCAAATGTGAAAGTGCTGCTGTGTAATTTGCAAGTCCCAAATCACAGGGGCTGAACTTCATGTGGGCTACAGAGGAACAAATTATATTCTACACTAGTTTCCAGCAAATTGTTTGTTGTCAACAACAACAACAACAATTACAGTACACTGAAAGCTTCAGTTTCATGCAGCTTCAAAATAGTTTGCATTTTTGCCAACACACTGGATCAAATTCAGTTTTTAAAAGAGCAGATGTAGTCTTAATTTGTCACCTTACTATGTGGTCAGTAGTAAAAATAAACAACAACAACAACTTGAGAGGTAACTAAACACCTGACAAGACCCTTGTCCATTCTGAGTGGTTCCAGGAGGAAATTTTAATATGCAATGTGTGCCATTAATCAAGATATAGCAATAGCATGTACATTTCTATACTGCTTATCAGTAAACTCAGCACTCTAAGTTATTTCCAATCTGTAAGCTAATTTCCCCCAACAAGTTGTGTATTCATTTTACAGACCTATGAAAGGATGGAAAGCTGAGTCAACCTTGGAGCCCCTGGGATCGAACTCACAACCTTGTGGCTGCAATACTGGCATTTAATCACTGTGCCACCAGGGCTCCCAGGTAATTTTACAGGGCATCCAGACACTATATTGTCTTTTAGTTGTTAACTCATGTTTTATCTTCCCATCAACATTTGCTTTTCTCTTAATGAGGCTAACCCATTTAGCTGGTAGACCAGGTTTGGAAGTTTCAATATGGGCCACAAAAAACATTTGCATGCAGGTATATGAAACTGGTGTGCTTGAGGGTGGCATCTTGGGAGGGATGGAAAGGGAAGGAAGTTATGGTAAGAGAAGTGAATAAGCAGTGAATAAGTTAATAAGGGCTGGAACAGACTGGCATCTTCAGCTGGCTTCAAGCCAGCTTAGGGGGGTCGCATTTACATGCACCATGCCCCCAAGTTGGCTGGAAGTCTTGCTGGCGATTACACGCAGGGAGGCTTCAAGGCGACTTGGGAGTGTGTGGTGTTTAGATGCCTCATGTCCCCAAGCCATCTGGAAGCCTCCTGAAGCAGCGATGGGGCAGCTTCAATGTGCCCCAAATAGGAGCGGCTTCTGCCACTCCTGTTTGGGCTGGATTCTGGCCAGATTGGGGCCACGGCCCCAATCCAGCTTTGTCAGGGGTGGCTTGAAGCCACCCCTTTGGGGTAGTGTGTTTCGCCCCTAGGTAGGGATGAGAGTATTTCCTATCATTTTCCAATCACTAATGTATCTGGAATATGAATGGTTTCTTTGCAACAAAACATGTAAGAGGAACAAAGCAGTACAGACACTTTTGCAAAGTATCAAAAACTGGAATTGCAACAATTTAATGTGAATCAGGGCTTAGATGTGTAAGCAGCCATTTTGGAAATAGTTGCACACCATAAAATGTCACATGACATTAGAGAAGGAAAAGGTGAGGTTAGGTACAAAGAACCATAATCTGGTGAAAACGACCCCTTTTTGCTACATATGTACTGTATTTTATAAATAATATTAACCTAATAAATATACAGATTTATGTATACAAGCTGATTCATACCTAAAATAAGTTATATAGGTATATAAACTGATCTATATCTTTTTCACATCACAGAATTTAGGATGAATCCAAACTATGGTCCCAAACAGACTGGAAGTAAGTGCCAACTTGGGGGTGGCATGGGGTTGTGGCATTTTGATGACGCACATCTCGATGTTGCCCCCAAGCCAGCGTCACACTGCCCACCTGACCAGAGACCAGGCAGCATTGTGGCACTCCAGCAGCACAGCATTTATATGCCACATGCTGCAGGACCACCACAAAGCTGCAGCAGTGGTTGAAAGAGAGCCCTTTTGCCAGCTCAAAAAGGAGTGGCATTTTGCCACCTCTTTTTGAGCCGGCAAATAGCTGGATCAGGGCCATGGCATGTGGTTGACTTGGCTACGATTTGGCACTCAAAGGGGCCCTTGGTTTGGCCCTAAGTAATGTTTACCGTAGATCAATGGAACAGATCCACTCAACAGATCTACTCTAAGCATGACAAAGTCCAGAACCAACCTATGATAAATAACAAAATAAAATTAACATAATAACTCAACAAATATTATGCCATTGAAATAACAACCAAATAAATGTAAAATTAATTAATTAGTAAAATATTAAGTTTTGCTAAACATCCTGTCTTGATTCTGGTATTGTATAAATGTAGACCACTTTTCCTAGAAACTCTCTAATGAGTTATTTCTCCCTTTCCATAAATATTTATAGCTAGTAATTTTATGCACAAGCATTATTTTTACCATTCTCCTCCTCTACATTCTCGCAGTAAAAGTTTATATATAAATAACATTTCTTCATGTTCTCTTCTAACATGTCCTATCACATAGTTCAAATGGGCAATCGATGGATGTAATTGAATCTCATATCCTGTTTTATAGCTTGAAAAATGCCCGTCCATTACGTTTAATAGAACATATCCATCAACTGAGAGCAGGTATCTCTTCCTCATCCATATTGTCAATAACTGATGAACAGATTTTTCCATTCTGACTTTAGTGTAATAATACTACATATATCACATGTTAAAATTATATTAAGGAGTAATCTAAAGTCTTGACGGTTTAGTATGCATATATTTCCATTCTAGATCATACATATTTACAATCCTTATGCTAACACTGGGTTGTTGTTATGACTTTGATATATTATTGGTCTTACTTCTCACTTTAAAAGTCCTCTATACTTTTATTTTTATTGTGTCAAATATCATCTTTTAAACCATATTTTATTATTTTTTATCATTAACCATATTTTTAAAAGGCATAAAAGATTGTCTTCTAATTGTGTGTTATTATATACTCAGTATATTATATATTGGAAATTCCTATATAGATGAAGTTGTAAATGAAGACCAGTTTCTGTGTGCAGCAGAGTGTAATGTACAAGTTTGACATATAGCTCCCTAAGAAATAAATCTAGAAATAATTTATTTGGAAAAAAATTGCTTTCATTTCCTCCTTTTTTCAAACAATACCCTGTCTCATGGATGCAACATTTTATAGCATTACAAGGATCCCTCCAACATTTCGCCAATAAATACCAGCCCACGTGTGTGGTCAAGATGGTGAAAGTTATTAATGAAGAAGAAGCTCACAGCAGCTTGCTTTTGCCTGGGTCTACAGGGAAGGGCAAAATTAAGCCCTCCTCTTCCGTTTCCATGCTGAGTTAATTGAGCACAAACCACCTTTGCATTTTGAACTCAGCTTTGCAGCAGTTGAAACTGCAGTTTTGCAGCAGTAGAAGAACACACAAGGCAAGATATGCTGCAGAAGTGTGCTTTGGAAAGTATAAATTCTCCATGACAGCCAGCATGGTGTAGTAGTTTGAGCATAGGAGTTGGGCTTTGGAGATCAGGGTTTGATTCCCAGCTCGGCCATGGAAACCTGCTGGGTGACCTTCGGCAAGTCACAGGTTCAGCTTAGAGTTGCCGTTAAGTTGAAAATGACTTGAAGGCACACAACAACACAAGACAACAATAACTTCCCCATCTCTGTAGAGTCTGCTTAAAGGGTGGGAATGGAGGCGTATCTACATTACAGGGTCAAATACTAGCGGTATAGGCTGCAGGGGAGTTTTAGATAGCTAAGGAGGAACTTGAAAGGAAATACTGTATGGAAGTTCTTTGTTCATGTTGCCTTGAATCTTCTCTACTGGTATTGCAGAAAACTTTAAAATCATAATCTCTTGATGAGGGCAGGCTATGGGGAAAGGACCCACTATCCCAGGCACTGTGTACCTCCAAAATATCTGGCAAAAGTGGTGTTTTTTTTTACTGCTCCTTTGATCCTGCTTCTTCTCCCACCTTTTGAAAAAGGAAAGCCCTTTTATCTGCACAGATTCCAAAACTGGCTCCAGCTGTCTTGCCCTTTCTGACACCTCTACAACCAGCTGCTGGCTACCACTGGTATTTTGTTTTTCTCACCTGGATTATAGCTGTCACACACTTGTCAGGCCAGAGGTGGAGGTGTCAACAAAACCCAACTCATCTGAACCTCCTATATCCTAAAAAGAGGACAGATCAAGGTGGGCTAGTTCAGGCAACATACAAGTTTTCCCTGCTACAGCCCCATACAGTGAGAGCTGCTGTGTCCCTGTCAATGAGGCAGTGAATCCGTCTTGGCATTTAGTTTAAACTTTAAAGGAGCAATCCAAGCTACTCAACTTATCATTGGAGATGGGGTTTATATATTCTTCTATCAATGTGTTTTAGCAAATCACAGAAAACTGGACCTAATTACTGTGAATCTTAGTTGTCATATATGAGACTAAACAATTTTATTCATTTTTAAAATTTATTTCTTTTAAATGATTTTATTTCTTTTAAATAATTTCTGTTTTCAGTGTTCTGCCCTTGTGAAGCCCTGGCCCAAACTGAAGCCAGTCTTCAGAGGATGCTTTTACATTTGACAGTGGATAACCAATAAGGTTTCCACAGTATGAATTATATATATATATTCTTGGAGAAAACCTCCGAATTATTATAATAGCTAGGACATATGTTGTGAGGTGAAATATTTTATAAAAATGTAAATTAGCATGAAATGCCTGGTTTGGGTGTTGGATTTTGACCTTGAGTGAATCACACACTCCCAGTCCCAGAAAACCCAGTGATAAAAGTTCATTTTAGGATTGCCATCAGTCAGAAACAACTTAAAGGCACATAACAACAACAATGAAATACTTAAAACATTAAAAAAAAGAGTTGGTGTATTATTGCTGTTAAAAAAGTATTTTAAGCAGGCGTAGGCAACCTGCGGCCCGCGGGCCGGATGCGGCCCGGCATGGCTTTGGGACCGGCCCCCGGCCTGGTCCTGCCACTGATTGCCGCTGGGGCCTTTGGGGGGCAATTGTCTATAGAAGCCTCAGAAACATGCATTTATATTAACATTTTTTTAAAAATCAGCAATTTTTTTCATGTGTCCTCCATTTTTTTTAAAAAAAGTGTCTTCCATTTGAAAATTTTGTCCTACATTTGTCCTGGTTTATTTATATATTTAATTTTTTAAAAAAATTATTTAATTATTTATTTTTTGGCTACGGCCCCCCAGCTGTCTGAGGGACAGCAACCCGGCCCCCGGCTCAAAAAGGTTGCCTACCCCTGATTTTAAGGATTGCCTGAATGATGTGATGTCTAGTTGAAAATTTATCTATATTTAATATAAATGGAATGCACACCTTACCTGTTCAGCACAATGCAGGTCTACACTATCATTAACTTTTTAGTGCCTTCGATTTGAAATACATTTCCACATGTTTGTTATTATTCTACTCTTTAGTCTTGCTCTTCTTGAGCAGTAATATGTCATTTTAACCTTTTGCAAATATAATTGGAGTTGTACTTTAAATTATTTTTCATGCATTGCTCTGTACTTATGTTTAAGATCCTACAGGCCTCTTGTCTCCTGATTTGTTTTGTTTAAATGTTGTAAAAATCATCTGAGCTTCTCACAGAATTTTATTTTGTCTCCTTGAGAATCCATTTTTCTGCTCTATTTAGACAGCCTCCCAGAATTTGGCTAGTAATAGCTTGCCACGTTATAATTTTTCTATGTCAAAATGTATTGGATGATCTAATATAGAAAGAGAAGATGCTGTGTCACAGTGAGTATTCAGTTTCTTTGGAACTTGGACAGCACTGACATCGGCTTTTCCACATAAGAACATTTCTTATTAATAGAGTTCTACATGTTGTAATGGATTATTGATAGCATTTGATAGTTATGCAGAGGTGCAAACTGACCTTAGTGCAAAAAACAAATCAGCTTTGTTTTGTTTTTAACAAGGTTGTACACACCTTTCCCCATATAAAGCAATTGTCAGACATTATGTAGACACTGAGAAACCTTGGTGAAAATATTTTTGACTCAATCTAGTGTGTCTTTAAGTGTACCATTAAATGCATACAGCTGTCTGTTAAGCATAGCTTTCCATTTGTGAAAGGGCAACTAACTAGAATATGCTGACTGGGATTGTTGGTTCCACCAGAAGGTTGTGGGAAGAATGCAAAGGGAAGTAGATCATGCCCCAAATCAGGCAGGAGTAGGGCACTTTTGTCAGACTGAGAGCCACTTTCCCTTTGGGGGGTTATATGTATGTCACAGTCTGGCATTCTCCATAGAACTGGTGAGCTTAAAAAATATAGAGACACAGTGCACTCTCTATTATAGACACACACACATGCATTCATATATGCATGGGCACGTACATCCATTTTTCACATATCACATATGTTAGGGTTGCCAATTCATGATTGTCTCAGGCTCTGAGATTTCTGGGGCAAAACCTGACACCTAAGGATGACTGGCCCCTCCTTACATATCAGACCTTCTTTCTCCTCACCTTCCCACCAGGGCCCTCCGTTCTGGTAGTCAAGGGTTCCTGTCTCAGCCCAGGATTTCCTCTGCCCCATCCCGGATTTGCCCCTTTTCACTTGCTGCCCCTCACTCCTGGAACCTTCTTCCTCCACAAGCAAGAGCCATCACTTCTTTAACCAGATTCAAAACGGAGTTGAAAACCATCCTGTTCAGAGAAGCCTTCCCAGGCATTGCATAATTGTCGCTTACTATCTGATGTTCTTTTGTTGCCTGTTTATCGATCCATTTCCTGTATTGCTATGTATTGTATATGTATTATCCTACTTGAGAGTACAGTGGTGCCTCGGGTTACGAAAATAATTCGTTCCGCGGCCGCTTTCGTAACCCGAAAAGCCTTCGTAAGCCGAAAACCCATAGGCGCTAATGGGGAAAAAAGCCGCGGCTCTGCCGCGGCTCCATTTAAAATAGCGCCGGAGTTTTTTCGTAACCCGAAAAAACTTTCGTAACCCGAAACAATAAATCCCTATGGGATTTTTTCGTATCCTGAAAAATTCGTAACCTGGGTATTTCGTATCCCGAGGTACCACTGTATGTATTTTCCCTGGAAAATGATTAACCATCCATTATGAAGCCAAGCCCTCCCTCCAGTCCATCTGCCTTGGTCCAGGCCTTGGAGGTAGAGAGGAACTGCTGGACCTCTTACCCTTTCCCTCCACCACTCCCTTCTCCTTCTGTGTCATGTCTTTTTAGATTGTAAGCCCAAGGACAGGGAACCATCTAACTAAAAAGATTGCATGTACAGCGCTGTGTAAATTTACAGCGCTTCATAAATAAAGCTTAATAATAATAATAATAATAATTATTAAATGTTACGCATTAAGTGTCATCCACAGTTGTTCGCAGCTTGTCATTCAAACACACACAGAATGTATTTTGCTGTTGGAAACTGAGACAGAAATCTTAGCTAAAGGTCTCTTTCCAGATCAAAATGAAATGAGGGGATTATTCCATCTCATCTATTTAGGGAGATGAGAATGGAACATTTAACTACATACTCATTTCTATCCAGAAAGTGCATGCAGAGCAGAGTGGAGGGTGATCCCTGGTGCCACTACAACTGGGATGAAAAGAGGAAGTGCAGTAAGTAAATATATAGGGGTCATTCCCATGGCAGTTTGTTCCGAAGTGGCATTCAGGGCAAATGACCCTCGTTCCCATTTGAAATCACTTCCAATCCTCATGGCATTGATTCCAGGAAGAAAGAAACAGGACAAACACAAATAACCCAGGGTTTCCTGATGCTACTTTGGAAGGTTTTTTTTTTTTTTTGAGAAGAATCGATTCTGAAGTGTGCCCAATAAGTGGGAATGCGAGATCAGAATCAATTCTTTTTTTTAATAGAAATAATTAAAAAAACAATATATTGCTAAAGCAACTACTTGCTTTAGCAATAGATTGATTTTTCTGTTATTTCTTTTTTTTTTTAAAAAATTGTCTCTTGCTCTCCTCCTCCTCCCGGGTCCCCTGGACTTGCCTTGCTCCCTCTTCTGTAATGTGGATGCAGCCCAAGCCAAGCTCCCATTGAAGGGGAAAGCCACCGTCACTTACCCGGTGCTGGAGGGCTTGTGGTGTTGCTGCCGCACCGGCCAACACTAGGCAAGCTCTGGTGCAGCAGCAGCAGCAATGCCAGAAGTCTTGCCAGCACCAGGCAACTGGTGGCAGTGGGAAGGAAGGAGGAAAGGTAAGCATGAAGGAAGGAAAGAAAATCAGGGGGAGAGGGAGAAGGAAGGGAGGGAGAGAGGGAGGGGAGGAGAGGAAGGAAGAGAGAAAGAGAGCTGCTTTCTCCTGGTTCCATCTAATGGGAATGAAAAGCGTTCCCAGCGAAAAATGCAATTCCAGAAAAGGTCCCTTTTCATAGTGAGAATGAGGGACCTTTTCGGAATCACTTACAAACTGGAGTGGAGCCGGATCGGGATGCGGATTATACCCCAAGTGGGAATGACCCCCACAGACTCCTGGAGAGTCTTAGCAAGTTACAGGAAGAAATCAATCCTTGCAAATTGTAGCAAATTGCTGCTCTCTTTGCTGAACTCAAGATCTGCACACAACCCTTTCCTCTCGCCTGGAACTAAGGCCACCAAAACTGGAGAATTGCTTGGAGATACCCTATGAAAATTGGAGACTAAGAACTAGGCCCTGAGATCTGGCAACCCTACTGGCCAACCAGTTTTTTTTTAATTGTTTTATTTATATACCGCTATTCCAAAGATCATAGCGGTGAACAGCAAGTAAGCTAATTAGCAAGTAAGCTAATTTGCCCCCCAACAGTCTGGGTACTCATTTTAGCAACCTCGGAAGGATGCAAGCCTGAGTCGAGCTTGGGCCCTTTTGCTGGTCTTGAACTCGCAACCTTGTGGTTGCCTAAGGGAAGGTCACCCAGTTGCCTAAGGGAAGGTCACAAGAACAGGAATATCACTCTTGCTTGATATCTTAATATGCAGAAGTATAGTACTTCCAATTCTGGGGGTGATAAAGAGCCACACTTGCTTCCTGGTTAATAATAAGTTTTATTTATAAACCGCTTTTCTGCGATGATCAAAGCGGTGTACAGGTAAAAATTGCAATGACAAAATACAAAATACAGAATAAAAATTGCAATACATAAATAAAACTTTCAATAAAAACATCCCAATTAAACAAATTAAAACCATCACATCAAAACCAAGCCAGCTGAATACAGTCAATAATACAATGCATGTAGGGGGGGAGTCACATGATCTCAAGGGACATTGGGGAAGGCTTGCCAAAACAAGAAAGTCTTGAGTCTCTTTTTAAAGAGATCCAGGGAGGTGGTGGAGCGGAGCTCGTCGGGAAGGGTGTTCCAGGTCCTAGGGGCCGAGATGGAAAAGGCCCTATGCGAGGTTGACACATATCTCGTTGTTGGGATCCTCAGCAAATTCTTCCCGACTGACCTGAGTGTGCGGGGCATATTATATTGGGAGAGGGGCGGTCCTCCAAGTACCCTGGGCCCAAGCCATTTATGGCTTTATAGGTTATAACCAACACCTTGTATTGTGCCTGGAAGCAAACAGGCAGTCAATGGAGATCTTGCAAATTCGGTGTTATATGGTTGGCCCTGGAGCATCCAATGACCAACCTTGCTGCCATATTCTGCACTATCTGAAGCTTCTGAGTTTGGTACAAGGGTTGCCCCATGTAGAGCACATTACAGAAATCCAACCGAGAGGTTACCAGAGCATGTACCCCTGTTTCAAGGTCCCCCCGGTCTAGGTAGGGTCGCAGCTGGCGTATCAGCTGAAGCTGGTAACAGGTGCTTCTGACTGTTGCATCCACCTGAGAAGTCAACTGGAGCGACGAGTCCAAAAACACCCCCAGACTGCGAACTGAATCCTTCAGGGGTAGCGTGACCCCATTCAGAACAGGTGGACAAATTTCACCACCTGGACCGGGAGAGCCTATCACTAGTACTTCCGTTTTCTCTGGATTCAAACTGAGTTTGTTTTCCCTCATCCAGCCCATTACCGACTCCAAGCAGGCATTTAGAGGAGAGATGCCATCCCTAGTCACTGCATCAGTCGGAGACACAGAGAAACATATTTGGGTGTCATCAGCGTACTGATAACACCGCGCCCCGTGTCTCCGGATGATCTCTCCCAGCGGTTTCATGTAAATGTTGAATAGCATGGGGGACAGAACGGCTCCTTGAGGGACACCAGATGTAAGTTCCCTCTTATCAGAGCAGGAGTCCCCCAGCTGCACCATCTGGAATCTACCCAAGAGGTAGGAACGGAACCACTGGCGCGCAGTGCCTCCGATACCTAACTCTCCCAGGCGTTCCAGAAGGATACCATGGTCAATGGTATCGAAAGCCGCCGAGATGTCCAAAAGCACTAACAGGGACACGCTACCCCTGTCCACGCCCAGACGGAGATCATCAGCCAAGGTGACCATGGCAGTCTCAAATCCATAGCCTGCCTGAAAGCCGGTTTGAAATGGGTTTAGAAAATCTGTTTCTTCCAAGATCCCTTGAAGCTGGAAAGCAACTGCTCTCTCGATCACCTTTCCCAAAAAAGGCAGCAGCGACACAGGCCGATAGTTATTCCGAATCAAGGGGTCCAGAGAGGGCTTTTTTAGCAGAGGTTTTACTACTGCAGATTTTAAGCTAGATGGAAAACGCCCCTCCCTGAAAGATGAATTAAATATACGGCGTAACAAGGGGCCTCTGTAGTTCTAACCATCAAAATTAAATATTTGGGCAGTGTTTTGTAATGGCCATTGTGCCTTATACAAATAAACTGTTGTTGTTACTTGGGCAATGGCAGTGAAAAGCTAGGTTATATTTAAAAATATAGTACAGTGATGGCGAACCTATGCCACGTGCGCCAGAAGTGGCACTTTGCACCATTTCCTTGAGTATAGGGTGAGGGAGAAGGCGGAAGAGGGACGCGCATGACCTTAATGATATCGGCTGCTTCTCTGCAGAGAACAGACAACAATTGTCAAGTCATCATAGGTTGACAGAAAAGCTTGTAGGATTTATATTCCTACATTTAGTCTCATCAAGTGGAATGGAAACCACTGCCCATTTCTTCTCCAGAAAGAAAGAAGAAACACATCTTACTTTAGTGTCATGTAGATGTCAGCCCTGCTATGTCGTTTCCGATGCTTAACTTTCTCCACGATGAACTTCGAAAAGATGGCATGAAAGTCAGGGATCCATTTGTCAAGCTTCTTTGGCTCCGGGATGTAACGTATGATTGCCGCAAGGAATTCGATTGCCTTCATCTGATGAGAGAAGGACATTCTAGGCTCAATAAGGGGATACCTCTTGTGGCCGATCAGGACAGACCTTGTGAGGGAATGGACTAGTTACCTTTCTCTTATACTCTTTCCCCACCTCAACAGGAAAAGCGCATGGTGCCCCACGAGCAGCGCAAAACAAGAGGTATTTTATTCACATTGCATTTTGCTGAGTTTATCACTCCCAACTTTAGGACAGTACATTCCCTGCCAAAAGGAATAGAAGAAGGGAGAAATCACATCCTTATTGGGCTACTACATCCAAAAAGGGGAACCTCAGGACCCAAGGGATTTGTCTGAGAGGAGGAGAAGAAGAAAAAAAATCCATCTACCCGCTGTCTACTTCCAATATATGTTGGATAAAGATGTCCAGATGGTACTCAGCAACAATGTCTGGTGCATTCCCTGCAGTTTCAGGTGAGTAACAGCACAGTTGGCACACTCTGTGTAGATGAGATCTTAGCTGTCAGGGAACAAAAAAAAAAAAACAAAAACAAAAACAAAAAAAAAAAGAAAGAAAAAAAAAAGAGGGGGAATTAGATAACTATTAGGTCTATGAAAGAGGTGCCCTGGGGTCTTTAAGCGCCACGAGGACGCTTGGCGGAGGTAGGCAGGCTAGTGAGGTTCGATATTTTCCCTTGGAACTCAGTGTCTTACTTCTGATGGTGAAAAAGAACCTTTGGGAGGGAAAACCACATATTCCTCTTCGGGGCTGTGTGGAGAAACACAAAGAGGTGAGATTTCGAGTGGCAACCATTAGATTTTTGAATTTCAAAACTATATCTCCCAATCCTCCCGCGATTCAAATATCTTTTTTCCATTCCCTTCTCACTGTGCCAAAACTATATCTCCCAAGGCCCCCCTCCCTGCCAGGATGTCTTTCCAAGTCTAGGATTCTGTGTATTCCTGCATGGCAGGAGGGTGCTGGACTGGATGGCCCTTGGAGGTCTAGGATTCTATGTATTCCTTCGTGGCAAAAGGGGGCTGGACTGGATGGCCCTTGGGGGTCTAAGATTTTGTGTATTCCTGCATGGCAGAAGGGGGCTGAACTGGATGGCCCTTGGAGGTGTAGGATTCTGTGTATTCCCGCATGGCAGAAGGGGGCTGGACTGGATGGCCCTTGGGGAACCAGGATTCTGTGTATTCCTGCATGGCAGAAGAGGGCTGGACTGGACGGCCCTTGGGGGCTCCTTTCCAACTCTAGGCTCTCGGATTCTCTTCTCTCCTGAGTTTATGGAGGGCAAACGATTTTTCTGCTTCAAACTCAATTGGCACCAATTAAAGAAGTGTGTTCTATCCTCATTTGGGGATTTTTGGCCCCCGCCTTCCCCACTTCAGCCTTTCTTGACCAAAAAGAATTCTGCAAAACTTAAAGGGCAGGCTAGGTAAGTGGGGAGGAAGGGGGACGGGTAGGCTCCCTCCCTCCCCATGGACCTTTCCCTGCCCTCCAAGTGCTCCGCTTGGGACCCTTGGAGGGCAGGCAAGGTAAGTGGGGAGGAAGGGGGCTGGGCAGGCCCCCTCCCTTCTTCTTTACGGACCTTTTCCTGCCTCCAGCTGTCTCTCCTGAGACAGTTGGAGGCCAGCAAAGGTCCCTGGGGAGGAGGAAGTGACATGCGCCGGTTGCTCCTCCTCTCCCTGCCCTTTTCCCAGCCTCAGTCTAGCTCTCTTGAAGAGGCAGCTGAAGGCCGGGAGAAGGCTGCGAGGAGGAGCCAGATGCGCGCTCCTCTGGCTCCTTCTCCGGAGCGCCCTTTTCGGTCTTCCAGCTGTCTTGGAGAGAGAGCTGGAGGCCAGGAAAAGGCAAGGAGGAGGAGGAACGGGCACGTGCGTGCCTCTTCCACCTTCTCCCTCGCCCCGTTCCCCAGTGTTAGGAAGGATCAAATTAGGGGAATTTAATTAGCTCAAATTTACGAGAGGGGTGTCCTAACAACGCAGGCAGCGGATCGTGTCCCTATGTGTATACCAGAGGTCATCTAGTCCAACCCCAAGAAACAGAGACTCCAATGCCAATGAGTTGCAATTAAAATATAAACATTTATTAAAGCCACACAACATAAGGGATCACACACTCACACACACATTCACTACTAAAGCAAGGGAGGGGGAGAGTTTGGGAGTAAAGGAGAAAGGATAGAGGCACCATTGGAATAATTACCTTAGGAGTCTTCTCCAAGCGACGGATGTGAGGGATGGTGGATGGTGAAACACGGACGCAGAGAACGGGGAAAGCAAGCGGTGACCGCCATGGCTAGGAGCTGAGTTCTGGCGGGCAAAGCTAACAAGAGGCCCGAGAGACAGTGAGCTTTAAGCTTAGCTCGAGTGATTTCAGCGGAGCTCAAGGTTCGCAAGCTCGGAGCGAGGCGCTCTACAAGCAAGGAATGAAGTTTGGAACTTCAGCTCAACAAGCCCAATGAGGGCAGGAATCTAGGTCCTTTTATACTGTGAAACATATCCTCAGGCTATGGCTATCTTTTGTCTAAGCTGAAACTTATACAATGGATACACAAAGAAGAGGTCTGACACTTTTCAGGGGAAGACAAATATCTAGATGGCAGAGTTGTTTAAGACAATCACTTGCTCATTAGGAGAGAGGCTACTTCTTTTGTCCTCTTCTCTTTGGGCAGCCGGCGAAACTTGTAGGGCAACTCCCAAAACTGCCTGCTGAAAGGTTTGCATTTTACCTTTTTTTCCTGTGACCAAGCCTAGCAAGCTTGCTGGCTATGTGGTCAGCTCGCTTTTAGGGTAATAGCGGCTTGCGATGGGGTCGGTCAGGGGTCATGATTTTTGATCGCTTGGCACCCAAAATTTATATAAAACCAAACTCGGTAAAACCAGGAAATGGCACAAAGTGCCACTTCCGGCATGCATGGCATAGGTTCACCATCACAAGACTACACTTACTTGGTAGTCTACTAATTGAATTTGGGGTACTTAATTAAGAGTGAGCATGTATAGTATTTGACTATCTGAAAATGATACTATGTTTCTTTGTTTTTTTGTTCCGTTCTGTGGTTTTGATGTTTGTTGGTATGATGTACTCCATAAAAATATATATTAAAAAAAAAAGTATTTGACTATCTGAAAGGTAACACTGCTTCTCATGAAACAATAATGGTAAATTACGTGGAACACTAGAGGCCATGGCTATTTTGAGATAATGGATGCTGCAGACTGAAATACAGGATTAATTGAAAAACAACAACAACAACAACAACAACAACAACAACAAAATAATAATAATAATAATAATAATAATAATAATAATAATAATAATAATAATAATAAT
>NC_056525.1:172106526-172144909 GCF_019175285.1 Sceloporus undulatus
TTATATTTCCCACCTCCCACTGCAGATCGAGGTGGGATTACAGCAATAAAACAATTCCATATAAAATACAATCGTTAAAACAATGACATTACTATTAATTCACTAAAATAATGGATCATCAACTAACATTCATACAATCAGATCAGAAGCAAAGTATTTCAGATCTCTTATAAATGATCAGGTGGGTAGGCCCACCAGAAGAGATCCATCTTTAGTGCCTTCTTGAAGCCATCTAAGGTGGTGATAAGACAGATCTCCTCCGGCAAGCTGTTCCACAATCTGGGGGTCGCGGTGGTGAATGTTCTGTAAGATGTTGTAGTTAGCTTGGTTTCTGAGTACTCCAATAGGTTCTTCCCAGATGTTCTGAGAGTGCGGGCAGATTGTGTAGGGAGAGGTGTTTCCTCAAGTAACTTGGGTCCAAGCCATGAAGGGCTTTAAAGGTAATAACCAACACTTTGTATTGCGCCCAGAAATTAATTGGCAACCAATGAAGGGATTTTAACACCGGTGTTATGTGGTCTGATCTAGGTGTTCCAGTGACCAGTCTGGCTGCCGCATTTTGAACCAATTGAAGCTTCCAGACTTGGTACAAAGGTAGCCCCATGTAGAGCGCGTTACAGAAATCAAGGTGAGAGATTACCAGTGCAAGTACCACTGCTTCAAGGTCCTTTTGGTCCAGGTAAGGGCGCACTTGGCATATCAACTGAAGCTAGTACCAAGCACTCCTAGCCATTGCACTTCCTTAAGATGATTACTGTAGAGATGGATCCAGGAGTACTCCCAAACTGCAAACCTTGTCCTTTAGGGGGAAGTGTGACCCCATCCAGGACTGGCTGACAAATCTCCGTCCCTGCACTTAGGGTACCTATCAGGAGTCCGTCCGTTTTCTCTGGATTCGGCCTGAGTTTGTTTTCCCTCATCCAGCCCATTACCAATCCAAGACAGGCATCCAGAGGAGAGATGCCATCCTTAGTCACTGCAATAGTTGGGGACATAGAGAAAGAGATTTGGGTGTCATCAGCGTACTGATAACACCACGCCCCATGTCTCCTGATGATCTCTCCCAGCAGTTTCATGTAAATGTTGAAGAGCATGGGGAACAGAATGGCGCCCTGAGGGATGCCAGATGTCAACTCTCTCTTAGAAGAACAGCCGTCCGCCAGCATTGCCATCTGGAATCTGTCCGAGAGGCACTAAATACCTGCAAATGCATGGCACTAAATACCTCATTAACAGATTAGCACTCTATGTTTCTTCTCTCAGCTCTACATTTTGGTTCACATTCAAAGCAGTTAAATTCCCCATGAAAATGAAAATTTGAATTATTAATGAGAACTATAAATACAATGAAAATTTGAATTATTAAAAACCAGCATTTAATTGTATAGGTAAAAGCCCATCACTGGATTCCATCCCTTTTTCTTTTAAGCCTAATCAAGAAATTAGACCTAAGGCGAAACTATGCAATGATGGATGGATGAAGTTCTTAGCACTGTATGTTGTAGAGGGAGTTTTAGAGTTGGAAAGGATCCCAAAGGTCATGTAGTTCAACTCCCCATCCATGGAGAAATTGTCAGCTAAAGAAGTCCTGAAAGATGGCCATCCAGCCTTTAAAAAAAGCTTCAAAGAAGAGCTCATCACCCTTTGAGGTAATCCATCCTATGTTTTAACAGCTCCTACTGTCAGGAGGTTCTTACTAATGTTTAGCTGGAGTCTCTTTTGTTGCCATTTTAAACCACTGGATCATGTCCTAGTCTCTGGGGCAGCAGAAAACAAGCTTGCTCAGCCTTCCATGTCTGTCTGTTCAGCCATTTGAAGATGTCTATCCTACCACCTCTCAATGTCCTCCTCTCCAGACTAAATGTACTCAGCTCCCTCAACAGTTCCTCACAGGGCTGTGGTTTCCAGACGCTAACAGTGAAGAAGCTGCCTGGCATTCTGTTGGGAAGTTACAAGATCGTAAACCAACTTACAGTCATGTAAAGTTGACCTCTGCTGTTGTGCAATGTTCATATTCTTGGGAGGGGAAGGAATATGTAGTTACACCATTGGGACCATTGTGCCAATGCAGCTAGCAATCTGGCCGTTGTACAACTGGCTCCCACTGATCATCAGGACACCATGTGCAGTAACACTATACACATCATAACAATTCACTACGGAAGGGTTGGCTATGCCACAGAAGTAGCTATGTTCCCCTAAAGTTTATACATTGTAGCCTATGATGCAGAATCTTGCCCTTCAGTAAGCCTGGTTCCTTTATTTTTGGCATAAAGGATATAGTGGACTTTAAAAGATGTTAAAACAGTATCTATTTTAGTGATATTGCTCAGAAGTCTCATAGACAGCTGCTTATTAGCCTGTTTTGTAGTATTTGCTCTAAATGAGTTATATAGATTTCCCCCTTCAAATCACTAAAATGTGGCATGGTATTATTGATCATGATCTCTGCTGACACAGAGTATTAGTCTTAGACAATAGCTGTTGCTGGTTGTGGAATTAATTAAAAATTCTGTTGGATATGTAACAACAGATTGCTTCCTTCAGGAACAAAGAATCTGCCTCCTTTCTGACCTAGATCTACAGTGTGTAATGTCCCTAAAGACCATTTCCAAGGGAGAAATTTGCTGATAATGTAATGTTACATTTGACTCAAGATGAAAAAGCAGGTTTCTGTTTCCACATTTCACGGCTGCTTCCTGTAGATCTCAAACTGTGTTTTGATATATTTAGTACTTTTCCAGATGTTGTCATGTTAGAGAGAATACAGTATTATGATAAGATCTCTGGAAAGACAGTTTGTGATACTGTGGTTCTCAGTAGTGATATTTAAAAATCAGAATAATGTCCATTATTATATACTGGGGTGGGATACTCTTGAACGTTGGGGGCCCACATTGGTCCCCCCAGGTGCTTTGGAAGGGCACCCCCCCTAAAGAAATTCTACTTTTGCCCACCCCATTAGCTTTAGAAATTGGGAGGGGGGAGGTTTGATTTTGCCATGTTTTTAGGTACACTTTTCAGGCCCAGCAGGCTTTTCTTACAGGAGGACATGACCTGGAGCTCAGCTTCCGATTCACAGCCTAGGAGATCCTAAAACATGGATTTTGGGGTTATTAGGATCTGAAGGGCACAAGTATCCCTTCAATAATACATTCCCATCCGTCTTATTTGTAGAGTCCCTCTAATTTTTGCTTGCTATAGAGCAGAAATGTAGCCAAAGTCTTTTTGGTAATTTAAAAAACCCGTAGGTTAACCAACAACCGATAAACAGTAATATCTGTAGCGACTATTTTTTACAGTAACAGAATTATCAGGCTTAATCTCAGAATGGGTGTGCGGGTCTGAATCTACAGTCCAGGAGCTACTGCCACTGGAATGCAGACCATCAGAAATTCCAGCAAAAATATTGACCTTGACATTGAAAGGATTATCCACCTTCATCTATTGTCACTCAGATTTCCATTTGCTTGATCTTGTATGGACTGAATCCTCAAGAATCCAGTATGGAAAAGAAGCAGTAGCAGTAGTTGCAACATGTTCTCCTTGTCTAGGATTGTGTCAAACTATATATACTAATTTTCTGAACTGCACACTTTTATTTGCTTTAGGTTGCTCTGCACTTGCCAGTGATCTTTTTATTGTATTCTGTATGTTTTTACTCTGAAAAACTAGATGCCCTCACAAATCATGCATCTGACCCTGCTTAAGACGCAGGACTTTTCACTATCTGTTTTACATAAGGAACAGTATGCATTACTAGCTGGCCCTTAACTTGCTCATTTAAAGTTGTGCCATCTAATATTAAAGAGGTTTAAGATCATAGTCTCAGGGCATCTTGCATGCTGTTTCTACGCATCAAGGAAGAGCCATTGTCTCCTGGAAATGTAAAAAATGGAAGGAGATACACACTGCTGATGCTGCCAACACTACTTCTAACTGGGGCCACTCACACAACAATTATAGCACTATTATTCCATGTTAACTGGCATGGTTCCATCGTATGGAATCTTGGGATTGGTAGTTTAGGTTAGGAGTATTTTGAATTCTCAGACAGAAAGTTCTAGTGTCTCAACCAAACTACAAACTCTAGGATTCTATAGGTTAGAACCATAGTTTTAAGTGGAATAACACTAATTATAAATAGACCCTGGCAGATTCCATTTTAGCAAGAACACTTTACATTTCTATACCATTTCATAGTGAATTCAGCACTCTCTAAGCAGCTTACAATCTGTAAGCCAATTGCTCCCAAAAACCTGGGTACAGTACTCATTTTACCAACCTATGAAAGGATGAAAGGCTGAGTCAGCCTGGAGCTCTGCAGGTTTGAACTCATAACATTGTGGCTGCAGTACTGGCATTTAACCACTGTGTCACAAGGGCGCCCTAATCACTTATCATGGATAGCTATTGGAAGGTGTGAATCTGTCACATTTTATAGTCATCCACACTGATGGCTACTACTACATCTTGTAGTGGGAAACTCTACAAACAACTTATGCACTGTATTCACACTTGTTTTCATCTTAACATTTAACACAGAACAAGTCAAGGAAGGTTTCCTATATAAATAGTTGCATGTTTGAAATCACTAAACTTGTTCTTTTCCACTCCTGCCTACCACTTTCCAAATGTGACTGGAGTACAGCACCCATCATTTCCACCCAGCATATCCAGTGGAGAAGACTGCAATAAAGGGACTGCAGAAAAATGCTTAACACATTTTGAATATGGTATGAAACTTTTTTTTGCACACCCATAAATGTGTTGGATTCAATAATATTTTATTGTTTTTTAATACAAGAGTATAGGTTAGAAGATTTGAAACATTATAAAGCAATATACATAATAAATAACATGTCAATCATGTTATCTACCTTCTATAACACTGGCTAATATTCAAAGTAAATCCAGTGACATTGGATAAAGTCCATAAAAATGCTATCCTGTCTTCCCTTGTATGAAAATTGTTCAAGTATAAAAAGATTCCAATAGTGTAAAATATTAAATTCCTTTTAAGGTCAAGAATAAAAATTGCAAGTTATTGCAGTTTCACAGGACAATGTAAAGCAGCGTTTCCTAGCAAAGGAATAATAGTTGGTTTATACAGAGATGAAAATGAAAAACTAGCCACGTTTGCGGTAGGAGAAAATACTGACATTCTACCGTGAACGCATAATAATTTTATGTGATTTCTGTGTGTGTCAAAATTAAAACTGGCACATCAGACCCAATCTTCTGTATATCTGGTTGGAATGAAGTCACATCAAGATCAGTGGCCCAATTAAATGTTACTGTTGTGGCACAGGAACTGTTTCTGTTGCTAGAGTCCCATGTGGTACCAGTGCTGCCTATAAATAGGAGCCACACAAACCTGACAAATCATGTGGTCATTTCCCACATAACATATCCGATTCATAGGGTTCTCAACTGCAGACATTATTGGTGAGGTGTGTGACCAGACCACACAGAAGTGGTTCCGCACAGACAACAGAAGCGTATTAATCAGACCTTATTCCTGAGCAAGTGTGTGGAGTTTTATGGCCCAATCCTTTACCATTTCCCTTTTTTTAGGGAAGTTCTTCTGAAAATGAATACAGGTTTCTTTCATGAAAGCAGATTAACAGTTAAGGAGATAGTGGGAAAATCATGAAAGTAGCATTTTTAAGATCAAACCCTTTTTAAAAAGTATTTTAAAAGCACCCTTACAAAAGGGTGTACTTACTGAATTTAAATAAACTCATGTCAGCATCCTTAGTTGATTAGGTTAATATTTTATATATTACTACTAAACCTACAAAATAACTTATACCATGAGATGAATACATAATTTTACAGTTTCACATCCAATGTTGTTTTCTTTTGAGCGCAGCATAGTACAACTTTCAAAATAAATATATATCTTTAAATAGCATTACATTAAGGCACAATATAACCCACATAGTATTAACCCTTGAAGAACTGCAATCTCAACAAGCTATTTCATGAAAAAGACCTCTTTTGCAAATAAATATTTTAAATAGGTATTAAATTGTA
This sequence comes from Sceloporus undulatus, assembly GCF_019175285.1. Lineage (NCBI taxonomy): Eukaryota > Metazoa > Chordata > Lepidosauria > Squamata > Phrynosomatidae > Sceloporus > Sceloporus undulatus. Next base: position 172,112,566 of record NC_056525.1, read on the forward strand.
TACAAATCATTTTTAAAAAATTCCCTTACCACAGTTCTTAAAGGTTTAAATTCAGCAAATTTCTTCCTGCCTTTATTCGCAAGCCATGAATAGATACAATAAATAAAAAGAGAAGGCTGTTGTAGTAAAAAGCTGATCCTATTTCAGAATCAGAATAGCTGACACCAGCAGTCAAAGTTTCCTAAAAGTGAAACAGGATGGGGAGAGGGATTAGAATGTGACAAGCTCATCAAACGAGGACAAGTGATGTGTTCTTTCCAGAACGGTCTGTGTTATTGATTGTCTGTACAGCTGTTGCACACATTAATTCCACACCACTTGCTCCATAGTCCCATTCATAGAAGACAGATGAGAAAATAACTTTGGTGCCTGTCCACCCTTTCCCCCCAAAGGCCACGTTCCTTAGTTTGTTCGATGCCTATTATGAGATCGTCAGAAAACATTTTCTTACTCTTCAAAGTTCTATAGGCCATAATGAAAAGTAGCAAAAGACAGTCAGTGCTCTCAACATTTAAATAATAGTAATCTTCAACTTGATACAGGCTACGTATTGCTCACCTGGACTTTTTTCCCTGATATTGTAAAATACATTGTCTACTCTCACTCTCTGTGTACGTGTTTTAAAGATATAAGCTCCTTTTTGTTACTTCTGTCATCCTTTCGTGATAGAAGGATGGCTGGACTGATATTATGAACTCTTACAATACCCACCCCACAATACCACTCATGAGATGGATGTATACTGTAACAAAAACAGTGGCATTTGTATTTTTCTATAATACTATATTGCATTGTAGCTTTCCGTAAAGCTGGATTAGTTATGGTTAATTGCCTCTTTTAAAACTATTTCTATTGGAAGGCTGGAAGGTGAAAATCTACAAAGAATAAGAAAGAAAAACTTTCTTCACAGGTCCACTTGCTATTGCATACGATCTGTTTGCAGCTGTTGTGGCTGGTATTGGCCAAAAGCAGCCGCAGCTGCTGCAGCCGTCCCAGGTGCTGCTGCAGTGATGGGTTGCTGGACTGCATAGCCATAACCGCCAGCAGTGACATATCCTGCAGCAGCTGGAGATGCTGCATAGGGATACTGGTCATAGGCTGCAGCGGCGGCAGCGGCAGCGGCAGCAGCTGAATACTGAGCATAGGCAGCTCCAGTGTAGTCAAGGTAAGGTGTGGTGGAGGCAGTAGCTGCTGTAGGCTGGACATGTGGAATAACTACTCCTGGTTGCACAAAGGCCTGTGGATAGACATAGTGAGCCGGGATCCTGTTGAGAAATAAAAGAGAAAGTTAATGCTCACAAGTAAGCGTCATTGGCAGATTCAGAACTTAAAAACAAACTCAAATTTAGTTGTTGTTATGTGCATAGGGTTGCCACAATAACTGGTTTCGATAGACAAATCCATAATTTTAGAAGCCAAAAGGGAGAGAAATGAAAAAATAAAATAAAAAATAAAATAAAAGTACAGTGTCATCATTAGCACTGACTTAACAGTACTGATCATGTGCACTATAAAACCACACTACTAATAACTGAAAAATACTTAGGGGGACCTTGGGATGTGTGGTCTGTATAATAAAAGAAGAAATAAATAGTTACTAATGGAATAATATATAATTCAAAGTCACAGAAGGGTGACTCACTTTCCCCTAATGCTTTCCAATGAAAGTATACGAGATTCTTAATTCCATAGTACTCAATTACAGCTTTTTCAGCTCCATAATTTTCATTTAACAATGCAATACTAAAAGTATCCCAACACTTCTGTATTTGTTTGATCCCATTAGACAAATCTATTGATCTAAGGCAATAAAAGTTTTGTATCGTGGCAACCCTACTTGAATTGCTAGGCAGACTCAGCACACATTAATTCCTCTGCAACCTCAGTCACCCTTATTAAAAATAAAAATAAAAAAACACAGGCGACAAAGGAGTTTAAATAGAAGTTCACAAGTGTGGTAAACACAGCAAGAATCACACTTCTCAAACGAACTATAGTGCAATTCACTCTGTCACAAAAGGCCACTGAGGGGAAGCTGCATAGATGCCATTAAAATATGTAACTGTGATTCCCTAGGCAGATGTGCATCACACTTCTCAAGAGGTTATAAGGCCATGAAAGTCAAACCTGTTGTGACATATCTGGCCACTGGTGTCCTGCTTTGTGCCAGCGTGTTTATTTCTATACAAGACATAGCTTTGGAAGGGATAGGGAGAGCAGGGGCAGCATTACGTTTGCACAGATCTAGTGTTGAACAAAAGCAGAAAGAAATATTTTGAGGAATAACCCCAGTATTTTAAAATATGTACTTCATAATCCTACATATCATGAAAAGTTAATTTTTCCTCTGTGCACTCAACAACACTGAGCAGACAAATTTGTAGCAATACTGCCTCATCACACAGCATTTATGTAGTGTTTCAAGGGCTCAGCATACCCAATATACAGTATATAATTTCACTAATGCTTATGAACAACTCTGCAAGGCTGATCATTATTATTGTAGGTAGAGGGTAGAAGGTGAGAAGCAATTCTTTGCCTAAAGGAAAGGAAGTGCCTATGAGGCAGGGTTTGAAATACCATCTCAGTTTACGTTCTTAAACCACAAGGCTACACCAGTGCTCTGTTCACCACCTGTCATAAAAATATGCACAGGGATTCATCTCCGGTATCATAGAGAACTCAAAATGTATTATTTCCACTGATATTAATCACAGCGTTTTCAAAGTTTTGGCCCATCGGTGAAACTATATAGAGGAAAACGAACCCTCCTGCCCAGATAAAATGCAGCTTTAATGAGAACTCACATCCACACACACAAAAAGCTCCAGATGCAAAATAAAAGCTTTCAATTTCTCATGCAATGTCAAAAGTTTTCCTTTCCAGCTGTTGTACGTCAGCTCCACCTGGTCACCCTATATAAATATATTAAGATTAATTTTTCAATGTGTTTATATAAAAATATACTTTACACTTTTATTTAAAGCAGCCAGGCAAGAAAATAGTTTCAGTTCAACAATGCTGTTGACTCTAACAAATGATTTTTAAATGACTTTTCAAACCCAGATGTTTGATTAGTACCTAATCACTCCCACTTCAATGTCTGAAACTCAGACACTGAAATAATAAGTAACTAACTAAGAAAAATATTTAAAGCATCAATCTCACTTTGTCCAGGGTGGGAGAACTGCAATGTGTTAAAAGTGAGGGATGGAAAAAGAAGTCAACCTTATTCAGCAAGAGCCTTTGCAGATTAATTCTAAACAGGGAATTAACAAGTCATGTTTTTTAAGGTAACTCTAAAAATATATCTGTGTTATCAAGTTCGTATCTTTAACAGCTTTGTGGAATTTTTTGTTACAATGTTTTTGAATTACACAGAATATTTTTAGATCATTCACTTAAAAAGAGATCATTCCAGTTTTCTTTCTTTCAAGTCTAACACAGCAGAGGTCTTTAAAAATCATGTGAAGGTCAGTCTATCATAGGAGTTGGCAGGGGAAAAAAAATCCACCCTCCAGCTCTCTGTGACAACAGAAACACGGTCATCATGGATTATAGGGCTTGTCTCCTTCTTGTTAAAAGAAAAAAAATGACAGATATAAATGAACATAAGCTCTTGCGATTTGTTTCCTTTCAGCCAAGAAACTTAACAGGTGGGAAGTTATGAAACTTTATCCCTTTAGAACCTCTTTAAGTTTATAATATGCACAAATTCTTCACAGGCGCCCCACTATTAAGCCATTTCTTGCAGGGTGATTGACAGGACAAGCTGCAGCCAGTCTATTTTTGATCATCTGTCATGCGACAAGGGCTTCCAGCTGAGTAAAATGACTTTATAAGGCCAAAGCAAACTTCCATCTGTTGGAAAGGCCAGCATGCAGAGAGATCTGCATGATACTGAAATGCTAGCTCCTTTTATGCTCAGCAAGGTCAAAAGGTTAAAAAGTAGTTTCCCATTATGCTGTTCAGGCATCTCTATTCAATATCTTAAAGGATGTTCTTCCAAATAGATTGTGTAGTGGATGATGGTAGTAGCACTGGAATTGTACACAGTTTCAGATTTCTTCCATGAAGGAATACATTTTTATTTTGCTATATATAGAACAAATTACAATTCCTAGAATTCCATAGCACATTGAGCCAGGGCAGTTAAAGCGGCATCCAACTGGATTATTTCTGCAATGTGGATACAGCCTAGGTTTGCTATAGTTAAGACTAATTAAAGGATTCATGGCTTAATGAGAACCATTTCTGGACCTGGTCAAAACAAGGAACATATTTCTTATTTCAAAGGATTGCACAATAATTGAATTAAAATTGAAATGAGACTGAAAATAATCCTCAAACTTTTGGCCTTTACTGAAAAGTTTATAATTCGTTACTTCAGTTTTTCCTATATCATATGCTCACCAGTACAACATCATCATGGTAGTACTTCTGATCAGACACTCTGCCATGCTCCCAGCATGACTGCTATACTAACTGTTTAGTACTGGTGAAGGTTTAGAGAAAGCTCAGTTATTGTTAATCATTTATTGGTTAGCATGTATTAGCCCTAAGGCTTTTTGTCATTGATCATAACTGAACTATGTTCAATTGAATAAGAATCAGATGAACTGAAATAAATGTATTTATTTAAATAAGTAAGAGATTTCTAATAAATTATAGACAGCTTCTAGTAAATTACAAACTTAAATTAAATATATCTAATATTGTGTTAGACAATGTGTTACTCGTAATGTATCATAAAGAGAATAAGCCTAGACTGTTGAAAGCTCCTCCACCCCTTTCTCTTCATACAGCCACCAGAAACAATTTGGAAGTAGGTTGTCTGCATCATCCAAACCAAAAAAGAGTGGCTAATCCATTTTATATGGATTGAACAAACATGGAATGAACTATAGGCTATAGAATCATAGAATTGTAAGAGTTGGAAGAGGCCACAAAGGCCATCCAGTCCAACCCCCTCCCATGTAGGAACTTGGCATCCCCGACAGATGATCATCCAGCCTCTGTTTAAAGACCTCCAAGGAGGGAGATTCCACTACACTCCGAGGGAGTTTGTTCCACTGTCAAACAGCCCTTACTGTCAGAAAGTTCCTCCTAATGTTGAGGTGGAATCTCTTTTCCTGTAGCTTGCATTCATTGTTCTGGGTCCTGTTCTCTGCAGCAGCAGAAAACAAGCTTGCTTCCTCCTCAACATAACATCCCTTCAAATATTTAAACAGGGCTATCATATCACCTCAAAACCTTCTCTTCTCCAGACTGAACATCCCCAGCTCCCTCACTTATGGCACTCACTTATTCCAAACAATAATGGTCAACAAATCAAAGTTAAGATTAACCACACTTTAAGGTTTAAATGATACCCTATTCAGTTGACTCTTCATTTCCATGGATTCTGCATTAACGGATTCAACCAACCACCACTTGAAAATATATGTATTTTTAAAATCCCCCCCCAAAAAGCTTGATCTTGCCATTTTAGAACACTATAATCCATAACTGGATTTGAGCATCCACAGGGGTCCTCAAATTAAACCCTAACAGATAGCAAGGGCCCACTGTATTGTGGTTAATCCATTTCACAGCTATTACAAAGGAAGAGAGTGGAAGAAAAATATGAAAGTCTTGGAGATCCCAGATTGATTCCTCTCACAATAAACCATGATGTATTGTGACATCCATATGCAGCTATAAAGTGGAGAATGAATGGAAAGTTCATGGAAAAAAGCAAGCCACAGATTGGCTGAAGTTCACTCATCTTGAATTCTAAAACAATATAACTGGTATTAATAAAAATATTATAGTATTGCCAAGCATTTTTTATAGTCAGTTTAAAATTTGAGTAGAGAACTCCAGAATAGGATATCTCCACATAACACAATAGATTTTATTTGAAAACATTCTATAGTACTCTCATTTCTGTATTGAACCCCTATTCTGAATCACACTATGGTCCAATCCACACTGCAGAAATAATCCCGTTTGAAACTACTTTAATTGTCCTGGCTCAATGCTAGGGAATCCTGGGAATTTAGTTTATGGTGGCACCAGAGCTCTCCGACAGAGAAGCCTAAGTGTCTCACAAAACTACAGTTCCCAGAATTCTCTAGCACTGAGTTAAGGCAGTTAAAGTGGTGTCAAACTGGTTTATTTCCACAGTGTGGGTTGGACCTTAGTGTGTATATATGTTTGGCTGGGGAAGCTTTAAAAAGCCCACACAATATGTATGCAAAACACCAAGCACTTTCTGGTATTATGTTACCCGACTCAAACTGCATGAAACAATAATATGTAAGATGATAAATAGGTCAGCCCTTCTTGTTAACCTTGGTTTACAAGGAAGGTGGAAGAATCAGGATTCTCTAGCGTATTTTAACAAGCATGCACTGAAAGCAAAGAGGCAAAGAGTGTGCACAATAATTTTTGCAGCAGATATACACTAAAGTTGTAAAATGACCTTTTCTTCTAAGAAAAGATCCCAGAGGTAAAGGTTTACCCCAGATGGGGCATGATGTGTGAGTAGCAGCACCAGCTGATTAAGGCGCCAAGGACAAGGAATTGTATGAACAGATCCTTCAGATTGGACCCCACCATCCTATAGTTTCTTTGGCTGGCATTCTTTTGAGGAGTATGCAAAGGGATCTTGTAGCACCTTTGAGATGGAGAGAAATACATTGTAGCATCAGCTTTTGTAGACTTGGTCTACTTCAGGTGCCTGCTGTGCAGTTATATCATTGCATAAGCCAGACTTATGCATTCATAATGGTTCAGTATTCATGTTTATGACTATGGCACTATTGCCATAATTGTAAATGCCCCCAACCCCTCCCAAAGCTACTTAAGAGGATGCAGCAACACTATGGAGGTCATCACACAAAGGCAAATTGCTGAAATCCCGTGCAGAAATGGGATTTAAAAACCCTGCAAAAGCAGATTGTTTTTCAGACATGTTTGTGTAAAGGCGAAATAGCATAACATTAACCTGAATGGAAAGTTGCCAGAACCCACTCCTTTTTACTTTTGGAAGTTCCTGAAAGTAAAAAGGAGCGGGTTTTGATGACTTTCCGTTAGGGTTAATGAAGCATCATTTGTCTTTCATACAAACGTCATCTGAAAATCTACCTGCTTTTACGGGGGGTTTTTTCACTTTTTGTCTGGGTTAACCCCTGACGCCGTTTGAAAAGCTACCCACTTTTGCGTTTTTTCTAGTTTAAATTCACTTTCTGCATGGGATGCGTCCTGTGTGATACATTTTTTAAGTGACAGAGGTCTATTCTGCTTGCAGTAAGATGATGTTTCCAGCCCTCTCTCTTCAGGTATCTGCTGTGAGACAAGGAGTTGTGATGGGGTTCAGCTTCTGATTTTCACACCACTGATAGCTGGTAGGAGGTGGCTGGAAATGCCATCCTGCTGCACCTCGAATGCCAGCAGAACAGACCTCTGTTGCTAAGTGTGGTTCTTTGCTATTAATGTAGTTTTGGGGTTGTGTCAGCAGACAGTATATAGTTAGGCATTCGTAACTACACTGGTGATGTAGGATCTCTGCCATTACTGTTTTCTAGTTTATCATCCTTATATGTCAGACACTCACTTTTCGATCAGAAACAACTTCCTGCCTTCTAGAAATAGTAGGCTACTAGGCAATAAGACATTAATCACCCTTATTAGCTAAAGTCAATGTAGCGAGACCCCCTATTATTTCTGCATACTATACTGAGATACACAATCATACAATGGTAAATATATGCATTTTTAGGGAGATCTTTCTCCACCACCTCTCCCATGAGTATAATTCTTGCACTACAAAAGCAGTAAAGTATTTAGAAATTACTGCTTAAGGAACCGTACTGTTTATTTCCTATTCTCATGTACCTCATATTTGTACTGCCTTTACATATATCCACATACATAACAAAGAAAAATATATAACAGTGATTTTTTAAATGAAGAAAATAGTTTCTAATTCTTCTGTATTTCTAACACAGAAATGTTGATGAAAAAAATTCAAATTTTTATACAAAGTTTCTTATTCTTCTCTTTTTACAGCATATAATTCAAGCATATGTACTGAATGTCAAGATATTTCTATTCAATCAACTACAATATATGACCTATTCTTGGTTCACATTCAGCACAATCCTATGCATGTGTATTCTGAATTAACCCCTACTGTGTTCAATGGGATTTACAAATAGGACTGCACTATGTATAGCAAGGGATTCTCTGACTTTCTATCCTAAAGACCCTTTGGGAACACTGAGCATCACAGAGGCTCACCAATCACAAAATGACAATGGATGGATGTGGAGTATGGTGTAATTAGCTGGCAACTAACAATATAATTTATTTAATCCCTTTTTACATATTGCTAAATTCTCTGCCACAGTGATTTCTTTCTATTGGGAGGTTCCAACGTTCTTCAGCTTTCCTCAAGGTAAGTACATGCAGTGATGTATCATGAGACACGTTTGGGGCAGAAATTGTTGAGGCTTTATTTATTTATTGTTTCCCCCATCCCACATACTGTATATTCCAAAGTACTTTTAAAAAGGAGGAAGGAAGATGGAGGAGGGGGAGGAACATGGCAGCACCTTTAAGACTAGCTGGTTTTTATTGTAGCATGAGTTTTCATGGGGATATAAACCCATTTCTTCAGATGCAGTACAAACTCCTTCTCTTTTCACTTAATTTGTAGCATAGTCTTCCAGAATGTGTTTACGCCCCCTCCCCACTTTCAAGGTATTGGGTGGATTAAATCAGCTAAAATATAGTATTGAAATTCAAGACAATTTACAATTCAGTCCTTTAGTAAGATTCTGTGCAAAATGGCAGCTCCCAAGACTGATGGGAAAGTGAGTGGATTTATTTTCAATTACTGTATGTTATGACTTCAAATTCTCTGACACAACCATGTTTGGAACAGAAGCATTCAGTATGCATTCTTAGGGATGCCTATCTGAACGTCTTCCACATTCTAAGTACAATCCTTTGATTGCAATAGGACTTTTATTCCAAAGTTCTTACACTGGGATCCCTTACTTAAATCTAGCAATGAGCATGGAAGCTGTAATACACATAATGAGCCTCCCTCCCCCATTTAATTCAATGGAGAAAACAGCTGCATAAGCACAAAATGTACACTCTGTGTACAAGGGGTTGCCCCACCCATCAGCGACTGGTGGAGCATATAAGATTACAGGGATCTCAAGGATTCTAACCATGACACCATCATAATGTTGTGAGCTGGGCCACTGCACTAATGCTGACCTTGGTAAAGCTTGTATAATGGCCAAGCAAAACTGCATAAAGTTACAAAATAGTTGAATATTCTACCTTATTTTCCGTAACTCATTTGTGGATTGCAACCTAATTTAAATCAGAATCCAATATACTCTTAACTAAATCCCAAAGAACTCAGGGGGATTTACTATCAAGTAGAACTGCACAGGACTGCACAGGTCTCTTAAACAAAGTATCTTTAATTTTTACAACTTTAACTGGTTTTCGACTCTCCTGTCACAAACTTAAAGAGTAATCACATGTAAAAGTAGACAAAGTGCCTGCCCCTTTTTATAGCTGTGTAGGAAAGCGAATTGCATACAAACTACCCTCCTAAAATCCCCTCTTCTAACACAGCTACTAAAGCAGCAGGAGCCTTGTCCTCTCCTATATCTGTAAGGGCAAACTAGACATGGTATCAACTACTTAATTGTATCGATGTCTTGCTCTCAAAATGCCACAGGATGAGAAATCAAGACTGTAAAACGAGGAGAAGAGGCCTAACTTTTTCGTTTCACATTCCACCTATGTGAATGGAAGGTTCCCTTTGGGACAAACAGAAGTTGTGTGCGTACATATGTGTGCATGTGTATGTGTGATTTTCACTGGAACTGTAGTTGGGAGAGAACAGTTAACCCTTCTCTCACATTAAATTTTTGATCCTTTCCCCCCCATGGGTGCTATTTCAATTTTAAGAACCAAAACTATAAATAGGAGTCATATAATGAAGACTCTCCTTAATTTGGTCTACCCTTCTCCTATCATAAACATCTACCCTTCTCCTATCATAAAGAAAGAACAAAGAGTCTTTTAGACAAAACCAGTCGTTTTGTGGTAATTATATTGTATAAACATTTGCTTAAATATTAATGCAATGTAGGTTGTTAATGGGCTAATGTTATAAAATAATATACAGTTTCTGAATTATTTATAGTTTGGAAAAAGGGAAAAGAAGGTAATTCAGAATAAATGGCAGGATGGTCATCATAGTTTTCTGCAAAAAAAAAATATAGGTGAACAGAAGATAGCATGCTATAGCTTTGGAAGCAAAAGTTAATACTTAATGGCTGTCTGAAACAAGATGTGACATGCACTTGCGGATTTCTCTTGATAATTTTAAAGAAATCAAAAGTGGTAGGCTGCAAACGTAAAGCAGTGGAACAGTGGAGGAAAGGAGCTTCACCCTTTCCTTTCTGTAGTCATTTTCTCACTCAACATTTCCCTGCACACCTCACACTACAGACAACATGCAGAGCACACAACTCTTAACATCAAGTCTTTCCTGCCTTTACAGTGCGACTAGTTTATGAAACACCTTGCCTGGTGAAGAGATCTAAAGAACTAGAAAATTTTCAAATAACTGTGTGTCCTTTCAGTTGTCCTAACCAAGTTATTACCATAGGGATTTGAGGATCTTTCTTATATCCAACATGGCTACTTTTGTACACACACACCCTGAACAGACAGTTGCATTTTGGGGGGAAAGATAAGGGTTCCTACATCTTTGTCCCCTTTAAGTGGAAAAAGACAGCTGGGGAAATTTGAGTTTAAAGACATCCAAAGGGCAATGCTGTCCCTTCTCATAAACAATCAAATACAATAGTCTTTGCTTTGTGCTTTTGATTTTTGATCTGCTTTCAACAAAGTTGCATAGAATTGCACACAACTGGTTGGATTCAAAATTCAATGGAGTGGAACTCCACAAATTGGATAATTTATCAGGTAGGGAGGGAATTTTCACTAATCACCTGCTCTGACAACCCTCACGATACCTAAAATCTGCTGTGGAGGTTTGGGCGACTGCACAGAGAAGTAAATGAATGGTACTGGCCGCTTCTTAAGGAAGGAGGAATCAAGAACCGCTACTGCCTCAGCTCTTCCCTCTGCAGTTGGAAATTGCTGGATCTGTTACGTCCATCAATGGATGGAGCTGTTCTGTTCACAGAGGATCGACTCTGGAGCCATCAAATTTATACTTTGGGCATTATTTCATGATCACAATAGTACAGGCATACCTTAGTTACCAAAGCCACTGAGAAAGAAGCTCCTTTTTACTAAATCTTTTTATGTCCACTCAGTTCTACCCTCTTTCCTCTTCATCCTCTGACTAGCTGTAATTTTTTAGCAGTATTAACATTGGGAGGATGGTGAAGAAAGACTGGAGAGATAGACTTGTGGTGTTGATTTGCAGCAGTGGGCTTTATCACAGAGGTTTTTGCAGGTCTGATCCGACGTGACTGCAGGTCCAACGATGCAAATTCACACAATAACGTGATGTATTATCACACGAGATTGCTTACTATGGGGGTCGTTGTGAGGCGGATCCACAGTCAATTCAGAGTGACTCCTCATTTTTTTGAATTCGGTAACAAGCGAATTCACAAAAATTGTTTCCAACCTCACTTCAATTTCACTTTGAATTGGTCTGGTGTGGAAGATCACCCAGATCTCACCCCGAGACCTGTCCCATCATCCCCTGCCTCCTCCTTCACCCCGATCTCGTCCCCTCTGTCACCCTGAGACCTGTCCCATCATCCCCTGCCTCCTCCTTCACCCCAATGAGGGATGACAGCTAAGGAGGGGGCAGGGAAGGATGACAGCGTGCAGAGCCCCACTGAGCATGTGCAAGGGTGCCAATTCGAATTGTTGAATCCCTCTGGTGTGGTAATACAATGTACACCCGCTCCACTTTGCCCAAGTAGAGACCACAATTTCGTTCCTCAGGTATGATAAGACATCACGTGAATTGCCTTGGATCAGAAGAGACTCTGCTTTGGAAGGGCTTCAAATTGTAGCTCTTTTCATGTGTGATAATGCTCAGTGTGTCTGCAGTAAACAATGCAATAAACCTGGGAGTTGGGTGAAAATGTAGTTGGCCCTCCACATTTACAGATTTGACATTTGTGGATTTAATTATTTGTGTTTTGATTAATATATAATCTCTAGGTCCTCCAGTGCAACTCTGCCAGAAGTTGACTATGGAGTTGAGCAGGAAAACCTAGAAGTTCCTAGAGAAAACACTTCTCTAGGCATTTGTAGGTCATCCAGCATGATTCTATGATCAACTCCAGGCAGTTGTGCTGGAGGACTCAGATTTCTAGAGGGGTGTTCTCTCAGGCTAAAAAAGACAATGTTATTTTTATTTGCAATTTTTCTACATTCATGGTGGACCTTTACCCCTAACCCCAGCGAATGTGGAGGGACCACTATAATTCTAATTTAGCAATTCTACTGAAGACATGTGTGTCTGCCTACTACAGGATACGTAAATAGCAGCTGCCCCAAGAGTCCCTTAGTAGGAATGCATGAACAGCAAAAAAGAGAAAAAAGGGGAAAGCAGACAGCTGGTGTCATTAGCTACCCCAAGCATATACTAAAAACATAAATCTATTAAGTTTGGTCACCAAAATGGAGATCATATGAAAGATGGAGGGCTGGTGAAAGAAAGAAAGAAAATTCATCCCTGGATGCAAGTTGGAAGAGCCTTTCAAGGACTCCAGAAGGTTTGCAATGTTTTTGTTTAGTTATGCAAGGCTTACCAGATTTGGTTGTTTCATTTCACATGTGCTTAGTGTTAGCTTTGGATAAAGTTTGCTGAAACATGTTGAACTGCTGTGTTTTTTTTAATGGCACAGGAACATATCCCTATGCTTTCTATGTTATTTCTGCCTCTGAGACCAACTTTTCTGTTAAAGTAGTAATGCCAAGGAACACATCTACTATGTTAACTGAGGTATACTTGTTGTTCAAAACAATTGTCAAATAAGCTTCCATGTTATGTAGACCTTGGGAAAATGACTTTTTGGACAACAACACCACAACCAATATGGCCACTGTATCCTCAAGATGTATCTCTTTTCCTTCCTCGTTAAGTACAGTATTTTATTAATATTTTGCCATAAGCCTTACTCAGCAAGAATTAGAGAAGAGATAGTGAAAAAGGAATGTAAAGAAGCAGACTTCAAGGTCCTATTTTTACACTGAATTGTAGAAAACAGTAAGGTAAGATAATTTTAGGAATAGTATACTTTTAACTACTATCTATTAAGTCTTAAAAGGTTAAAAGCTTTCACTGATGGGAAAGTGCAAGTGGACGCATATTGTTAATACAGAGAGCTCCACACCCTTCCCAAGGAACAAAACCAAAACTGTAACATGCAAGCAATATTGATTTTTCTTTTTAAGAAAAAGAAATCAAAAAAGAAGTCACACAAATTTAGCACTCAATACAAAATACGGTTAAAAAGAAACCCAAAGAAGTCACAGGCTACAGCTTGAAAGCAAAAGAGGGAATAAGTCCCTTTGCTCCCCATGGCAAAGTCAACACTTCTCAACAAAACCAAAATGAAGACCACCAAAAACTTTCACTACAGCTCTTTCAATTAAATAAAAGCACACAGTTTAGCTATCAACACCACTTCATTACTGTAATAAATAAAAAAGCACACAGATATCTATTGACTATATAGAAAAAACATACATGCATCGTTAATCACCATTTTAGGTTGTGTGTTTTGAGTCTACTGGTTACAGAGTTTAATTCCAAACAGAACTATTCCACCTCTTATCATCATATCCTTCTCATCAGTTATCTTAACTGTAAACGATCCCTGTCAGATTAGAAAGAGATAAATAACATTGAGTCAAGCTGAAGAATAACACTGAATGGGGCACAGTGGCTTGTTTACTAAAGGCACACCTTCTTGTTTTACCACCACATGATCTTACAAGCACAGGGCTGCTTGAGTGCAAGGTCGACATGCATCTTACACCACTTGACTCAGCTATAGCACTTATTAAGAGAATTTTTAATGAAGTGATGGCATTTTAAATCTGGAAATTTGGGGGGGAAATATAACTTTATTGCTAGCAGTCACACTGGAGGCCATTAACATTTACACATTATCTTTTTCCCATCCCAAAAATTAATTTAAAGCAGACTTACCCAAAAGGCCTCTGTATTAATGCTGGATGGAGCTGCTGAACACCAAAGGCAAAACCTAACAACAAAGCATATTACATTCTCTAGTAAGTGTCTGTTCACTGTAATTTGCTTCACCTATAGTGCAATCCTGGGCCTGTATACTCAGAGGTAAAGCCCTGCTGCATTTAAGGGGCCATACCCTCAGATCTAATAATAAACAAATAAACAAACAAATAATATCATAGTTAATGAGGAGCATCTTAATTCTTAATGAAGAAAATTAGAAAAAATTACTAAAATGTATATTAACTGTAAAGAAAAATAACACTTATTTTAAGACATGCAAATCAGAGAAAAACCTTCTAATAAAATTAGCTGTACAGAATACATTAATTAGCAGTATCAATATTACGTTATGGAACAAAAAGTATTACTTCGTATGGCTCCCTATAGTTTGGTAAAGACACAGACTGCATCTGCACTGCAGAAATAATGCAGTTTGACACTGTTTTAACTGCCAGTACCTCAGTGTTACAAAATCCTGGGCACCAGAGTTCTCTGGCAAAGAAAGCAAAACAAATCCCAGAATTCCACAGCACTGAGCTATGATAGTTAAAACTATATCAAACTGGATTGTTTCTGCAGTGCAGATGCAGCCATGTTTGCCATGAGCTTGTGTGCTTTTGTTCTCCTAAGTGAATTCCACTCTCTCACACACATTTTTCATGCTTTGCTTTAACCAAAATAAAGGATGGTTAACATTTAACTAGTTTTTGTTCTTAAGCAGAATTCAAAGTGGGTTTTTTAATGGTTACAAATAATCTAGTCAGTGCAAGCTGGTTAGCCAGCACCAGTGCAAAAATGATGCCACATCATTATTCAAAGAAACTATGGAACACAGCCCAGAGTTCATACAGGAGAAAGGTAGAGGAAATGAAGGATCATGAGATCCTGTGGCACTGTGCTAACCATGTTTATGAGATCAGGAACATTTTATCTGTATCCAGTCCATATGATCCTAGTTTGCTGTAACAAAACAGAGCTTAAGCTAACCAGTGTTTCTGAGCACAGGTGTAATCCAGTTATCTAAACTCTGATTGTTATTTTCTTTTTTTAAGGAAATGTTTCAGTTTCCTCCTTGTGGCCACACCAAGAGGAGGAAAGAAAATCACAGAAGCCTGAAGCTACCCATCCACAAAGCACTAACCTATGGTTTAACCATTTCATTTAAAATGGATAAACTGAATACTGACAGTAATTAAAGTAGTAGTTTATATCATTTCAGTACTCAAGTTTCACAAGTTCACTTGTGTCAACAGGGCAACAGCCTCCTGAGCTGGGACAACCTCTGCAACTATGATCTGTCTATTCAGACATTATGAAAAATCATGGTACAAACCATGGTTAATAGACCCAGATCAAAATATTGGTTTCCAGTTCTGGTTTACCAGCCAGTTGCAAATAATGGCATTTCAATTCAGTCATCATCCAAAACTATATTTACACTTGCTTAATTGGGGATTAATATTATGTCAGATCTGAGCCACTCACTAGAAACCAGTTTTTTTGACCATTCCCATAGAAATTATAAGACATTTTCAAATTATGAATTGAAATGTATAAACAAAGCAATCAATAAACAGCATAAATCAGTTCTAAGCACCCAAAGAAATGAAATAACATAGTCATGTTAGCCATCTTATTAATACATCATTCCAAATTTCTTTCTATGTAGTTTCACAAATTTCTACAGCAAATAAATGCAATCTAAAACATAGCTGAGTAACTATAGTCCTGTAGTTCTTGTTGTTCTGAAATTCCCATGTCCTTTATTCACTAAGGGTTTGTCTACACTGGAAAAAAACACCAAACTCACCTTGAAGCTGGTGCTGGCAAATCTCATGACATATGTCTTCTTCCAGGGAGATACCACAGTTTTTGGCCCTTAACCTGACTTTGCTCCAAACTAAGCAAAGTTGTGGAAAGCCCGGTGTGTTCCAGAAACCCTAGAGTAATGTCAGGCTCTTTTGGTGTGTGGACAACTGGATCAGGTCTGATTCAGCCTGATCCACTGTCCACACATCAAGAGCTGCATCATCTCCATTCTCCATGCTGGGTAGTGCAGGGAAAGGGGTTGGCTGGCACCACAACTTCCTTGTAGGCAGGAGCACCGTATAAAGCCTGTCTGATGTGCCACTGCTTCTGTTGTAGACAGAAACCAGAATGTGTAATCAACAAGTAGTTTGGGTGCCCATTTCTGTCTTCAGCAGAAGTGGCAGCTCTGAAAATAGGTCACCACCACTACTGTCTTGCGGGTAGGAACTCCATGAAATGCCTGCTTGTTGTGCTGTCTGCCCTGCTGAGGTTATAACAGGGCTCCTGTGCTATTGATGCGGAGAGTAGTTTTAAAAATAGATTTTATTTCAATTTTGCACAAAAAAGATAAGTGTGATAAACAACAAATACAATAACATCAACAAAAGCCAAAAAATTACACGAACAAAAAAGTTAGAAAAGGGGGGAAAAGGAGAAAGAAAAAATGAATTCAAAAGCAAAGTATCAGACAACAAAACACCCTACTTCCACCCCTGGGCTTCCTGCTCTTTGTTGGTGGTGCACCCGCTCCTTGCTTATCACATGACAGAGTGCCCCATTTTGACCTCAGAAGTGATGCATGCCAGGCAGGGTCCCACAGGGAAATGCTTGGTTGGTGGGCATGTATTAAAAGTGGTGACACCAAGGGGGACAGAGCAGCAGGCCTGATGCAGTGTTAGCCCAGTTGGCTTGTGGGCACAATGACACAGCATCACACCATTTTCAGCTGTTGCATGTGGATGCCATCATGGTCAATCTGGGACCAGTCCATGAAACATATGCTCTGGACTGTCCCTGGATTAAGTGGCTGGTGTAGACGAACCCTAGGGCAGCTGTGAGCTGCATTCCCACAACGCCTAGAAAGCCACAAATATCCATCCTTGATCCATTAGAGGTAATACAATAGTTTATAATGAATGCCTCAGACAATGCCTTTCAGTCTGAAAGGAAGAAGTTCTTAAGAATGAGCTGGTGGGTTAAATAGAGCCCTTACTTTATCATGACTTTATACAGTACTGAAATGTTGTGCTGATTTTAGTAACAATTAGTAATTCTCCCTTAAGAGTCCTAAGAAAATTTTCAAATATAATATAATACTTCTAAAATCAGAAACACTAGCACTGCAACTCATTCCACTGACCTGAAATGTGTGTGGCCTGGAAATGGTTACTCAATAGTAACAGCAAAGTACTTGGCGCATGTTCAGAAGCTGTGCTCTAGTAGTGAAAAGAGTTTCAAAGCTAAAACTGGCCAATTTTTATTAAAAAGAAAACACCATGTTAGTCTATGAATGTCATTACAGTGGGCCCTTGGCATCTGCTGGGTTTGGTTACAGAACCTTCTTGGATATTATACACAATGGCATAGTAAAATGGTGTCCCTTATATAAAATGGCAAAATCATGGTTTACTTTTTTGAATTATAGATAGATAGATAGATAGCAATATTTTCAAGCCATGGATGCTTGAATCCGTGGATAAAGAATCCATAGATACAGAGGGTTAACTGTACTGTGGCAACATGTACCCTTAATATACTCTGCTTTTCTTGAAAATCATATTTCTGTAAATGCAAAAGCCCTGGTGGTGCAGTGGTTAAATGCCTGTACTGCAGCCACTCACTCATAAACCATAAGGTTGCGAGTTGAATACCAGCGAAAGGGCTCAAGCTCAACTCAGGCTTGCATCCTTCCGAGGTTGCTAAAATGAGTACCCAGATTGTTGGGGGCAATTAGCTTACAATTTGTAAACAGCTTAGGGAGTGCACTGATAAGTGGTATAAAAATGTACTTGCTATTGTTATTTTCATTTCACAAAAAAACCTGGAAGCAATTATACCCAATTTTTAAAAAAGTTTAGAAACAATATGCTGTCAATTGCAATGAATGACTCATGCTTTCAACCTGTGTCAGCAAAAGGTGATTAGTCTATTATTACAAGAGTACATGATACAAGTTTCTGTTGTTTTAATTTTCCAGAAGTATCCAAAGGATGACATTATCAAATCTAATTGACAAACCATACAAAACAGAGACGTACAGAATCCTCTGTGTATACCCAGCCTTCTGTATCTTCCATTCACGTACTTTAATCCCATACACCACTTGTTTCTGAACAAATCCCATTAAAATCAGTAGGACCTACCTACAAGTAATCTTGCATGGAGACCAGGTGGTCAGCTTTTAATAAGTAAATTTGAGATATTGTACATTTTCAAGACACTCATACAAGTTATATATGCAGTGTCTTCTGAGCTCACTCAATCCATTTCTGGGACCCTTCCTGCCAATCATCTCTTTTGTTGGGGATTGTGTGAAGATCTTTGTACAGAGCTGGCTGCATCCATGCTGCTGTTGTGCATAAATATTTGTGGGCCATGAAGAAGAAGAAAAAAGGAGAATCAAAATTTTGCTAACAGGGAATGCTTGTTCTCTAGCTACTATTTTTTAAAATTTGTTTCTTCAAAAGAGCTGGACTAAAGCAGAGGCTGGGAATAACTCCCTACTACTATTTATCTCATGGAAGTGCTAGATTATTCCTGTAGTTCCAGTACAAAACCCCGCTGCAGGTGCCTTGTGCCTGCTGCTACTGTTAGCAGTATCAGTTATGGGGATGGTCTCAAAGAGCAACAACGTCATTCTGACAACCAAGCCATAAACATTTGCGCTGATGCACTTTTTGATTTCTCAGTAACCAAAATTCTCCAAGCAGTAAACTTACATGAAAAATACAAATAATGCTAGGTTTTGTATGCTTTGCTACAAGCCACAGTCTACATTTCTTGGTTGACTGAAAAGTCATAGAAGAGGATGACAATACAATTCTGTTACAATAGGGTTGTTTTCAGCTACAGGTACTTGGAACACACTTTGCAAACTACTCATTATGACATTGCCTCACAGACATACAACAGGGGTTAAGGCTGCCACTTTCTGCTCCACTGATAAGAAGACAGGAAGCAAAGAGAAGAGCTTGTCTTACCTGGCTGCATTATCCTTGGTTTTGCTCCTAGGTATGCTAGGTTCACATTTGCCTTTCTGCCATCGATGATTGGATTAGGATCCTTGCAGGCCCTTTCAGCAGCAGCTCGGTCAGCCATCGTCACCTTAATAATAAACGGCACAAGATGTCAAAATTTCTGTACTCAAAAGAATTAGAAGAAATCTAATGTTGTACTTCCATATGCGATACAACACACCGTGATGTGCAATGGAACACTTTACGATGGGCTTTCTCTGATTTCCTTGCCCAAATAAAAACACTACTAGGGACAAGGCAAGTCCAAGTCATTCCGCTTCCTGAGGCAGAGCAGCAAATGGACTTCCTCTCTTACATACAACTCAAGGTACAAAGCACCTTGGTACAGACATGACATGATGCAGAAATCATATGATGCAGAAAACCCTGCAATGCCACTCTTCCTCTCTGACAGCAAAAATACAGTACAACGATACCAAATTAAATAACAATTTGCAGCCCATTCATTACATCCACGATCTGCTTCCAGGCCAGTGGTAAGGCTGGCTCTCACTTAGGCAGTGCTTCTTAGTCAAAGGAAGGTAACATATGTGGCTATATTTGTTGTTGTTGTGTGTGCTTCAAAGTAGTTTCCAACTTACGGATACTCTAAGGTGAACCTATCGCAGGGGTTTCCACAGCTGAGCGGGGATAAAGCCTGGTCTCCAGAGTAGTAGATCCAACGTTCAAACCACTACTGGCTCTCATAGCAGCTCTATTCAAAGTTACAGCCATGTTTATCAGTAGGACCTGTATGTAAGGAGATCTTGTAGCATCTCTGAGACTCACTGAAAGAATGAAGTTGGCAGCATGAGCTTTCCTAGACTTAATTCCAAACACATCTGAGGAAGTAGACTTCAGTCTCTGAAAGCACATGCTGCCAACTTCTTTCTTTCAAAGCTGCTACAAGATTTCTCTACATAGTACTTCTATATAAAGCATTTTTTTGTTGCTTTCCTTAACCACGGCACTAGAATTTCACAAGCTCTAAACACCAATGACACAGTAAGCATGTGCTGCAGGAGATAAAAATACGAACGTGTCGTATCAGTACGTAACCAGCCGGCTGCATCCCATGCCAACATTTCACTGGCAACTTTTCATCTGCAACTGTGATGCAAATCCCCCCTCCACAGCACAGCCCCCCCCCCCAAATAGGATGAGAAAAGCCCCCTTCAAAAGCCAAAGTTTCCAAAGCGGGGAAAAGAAAATACCCTACAGTTTTAAACTCAGATTTCTATTTGTTGTGTAGTGGCTTTTCAACTATCTAGTTCTTCTAGTCCACCGTTCAGGAGTTTAGGTTAAAACCTACAGTTTCTCTCTATAGCTTCATGGGCAAGACATTTGGGGACCAGCCTAACTGTTTTGGGGTGGTGCGGCTGGCGGACAGGGCATCCCATCTTCCGCCCAAACTTTCCCCCTCTGCCTTTCTCTTCTTGCCTACCATACAACCTTAAGCGGCCTCTCTCCCTCGACCCAAAGCGGTTGTTGTTGGGTACCTTAAAGTTGTTTCCAGCCTATGACAGAAACCCTATTACAGGGCTTTCCCAGCAGGGTTTGTTCAGAGGAGTTTTGCCACTGCCACCCTCAGAGGCCGAGAGAGTGTGACTTGCCCAAGGTCACACACACAGGGGTTTCCACAGCCAAGCCAGGATTCGAACCCCGGTTTCCAGAGTCCAACACTCAAGCCGATTCCTTTGTTGTGGTTGTGTGCCTCCAAGCCATGTTGTGTTGACCATAAGGCAGAGGGGGTTCCTTTTTTTTGGGGGGGGGGCAAGAAGCCAAGATTTGTTCAGAGGTGGTTTGCCCTTGCCATCCTCTGAGGCTGAGAGAGTGTCACCCAGTGGGTTTCCACGGAGAGGTAACACACTGGAGAAATAATAACCTGGTTTGGCACCGCTTTAACTCTTTCTTTGGTTCAAGGCTATGGAATTCTGGGAATTGGAGCCTGTTGTTGTGTCCTGGTTCTAAGGCTATGGAATTCTGGGAGTTGGAGCTTGTTGGTGCCTGGCTCAAGGCTATGGAATTCTGGGAATTGGAGCCTGTTGTCTCATGGTTCTAAGACTATGGAATTCTGGGAGTTGGAGTTTGTTGTGGGGCCCGGACCGGAGCTCCGCTCCGTTCCAGGCCCACAACAAACTCCAACTCCCAGAATTCCAAAGCCTTGAGCTAGAGGAAGAGTTAAAGCGGTGCCAAACCGGGTTATTATTTCTCCAGTGTGGATGCAGCCAGAGAGGGCTGCTGCTGCTGTTACTTTCGTTGCCCTCGCCACGCTCTGAGGCCGAGAGAGTGTGACCCAGAGGGGACCCGCACACACTTACGAAGCCGTATCCCCGCGACTTGCCCGTCTGCCGGTCGGTGATGACCACGGCTTCCTCGATCTCCCCGAAGACCTCGAAGTACTTGCGGAGGCTGGAGTCGGTGGTGTGGTACGGCAGACCCCCGACGAAGATCTTGGTGTAGGTGGTGTCCTTCTGCGTCGTGTGCATCTTCCCCCCTCCCTCGGACCCCCGCTGCCCTCCTCAACGGCTGACCCTGAGATAGTAGTAGTAGTGTATCCTCGGCGGGAGCGGGGACGCGAATGCCTCCCGCAAACAGAGGCTGCCGCTTATAAACCGCCCGCGCGACCTCCTCATTGGCCCCGCCCACAAAAGGGGCGTGGCTTTCGCCGACCCCAGCTGCGCCGTTAGAAAGAAGCTGCTGCTGCTGCTGCTGCTACCACCACAGAGAAGGGGGGCGAGGAAAGAGAAGGGAAGAGCTGGAGAGGGAGGAGCGCGTGTTTCCTTCGTGAGCGCGCGATCGCGCACGCGCTCAGGGCTCCTCGCGCCTCTCTCTCTCTCTCTCTCTCTCGCTTGGTTGTCAAGGCAACCTGAAGCAGTGTGTGTGCCTCTTCTCCTGTGCGAGGGGAATGGGCGCGAGCTCTCTCTGTCGACCGTTGGCTCCTCCCCCTTAGATGTACCTGACCCACAACAAGGAAGCCTCTTCCTGACAAAAAAAGCAGTACATATAACCCCTCTCCCCACTTCCGCAAATAACATGTTTTTACCTGAGAGGACACCTCTCTAGGAATCTCTAGGTCCTCCAGTGCAACTCTATGCTCAACGTCCAACAGACAGTGGAGGAGCTCCTGACAAAAAAAGCAGCACATATCCCCCTCCACTCCACAGCCTATTATTACCTCATTTTTAAAGGACAGTTTTATTATACAGTACAATTAGCGCCTGAGCACCTTCCAGAGCCACAAGGAAGCTACAAAATACATTTGTCCCTCCACATTGCTAGGGTTAGGGGCACAAGACCCCCGTGAATGTGGAAAAACCACAAACAACAAAAACACCATGTTTTTACCTGAGAGGACACTCTAGGAATCTCTAGGTCCTCCAGGGCAACTCTATGGTTAATATCTGCCAGACACTGACCATAGAATCACGCTGAAGGAGCTACAAAGGCTTAGTAGAGTATTCTCTCTAAGAATCTCTAGGTCTTTCAGTGCAACTTTTAGTTAAAGTTGGCCATAGAGTTGCACTGGAGGATCAAGATATTCCTAGAGAGAACGTAGTAATCACATCCGTGAATAATCAAAGCCGCAAATGTCAAAGCTGCAAATATGGAGGGATGAGTATACAAAATAGAATCATAGAATAATCGAGTTGGAAGAGACTGCAAGGGCCATCCAGTCCAACCTCCTGCCATGCAGGAAATCTAAATGAAAGCATCCCTGACATATGGCCATCCAGCCTCTGTTTAAAGACCTCCAAGGAGGGAGACTCCACTACACTCTGAGGGTCAACGTCCAGCAGACACTGACCATAGAACTGCACTGAGGGAGTGTGTTCCACTGTTGGACAGCCCTTACTGTCAGGAACTTCCTCCTAATGTTGAGGTGGAATCTCTTTTCCTATAGCTTGCATCCATTGCTCTGTGTCCTGTTCTCTGGAGCAGCAGAAAACAAGCTTGCTTCCTCCTCAATATGACATCCCCTCAAATACTTAAAACAGAGCTATCATATCACCTCTTAATTGTCTCCTTTCCAGGCTAAACATCCCAGGCTCCCTAAGTCATTCCTCATAGGGCATGGTTTCCAGACCCTTCACCATTTTAGTTGCCCTCCTTTGGACACACTGCAGTTTCTCAATGTCCTTTTAAATTGTGGTGCCCAGAACTGGACACAATATTCCAGGTGAAGTCTGACCAAGGCAGAATAGAGTGACACTATTTCTTCCCTTGATCTGGACACTATACGTTTATTGATGTATTCTAAAATCACATTGGCCTTGTTAGCTGCCGCATCATCCTACAGAATCCTGGGTTTTGAAATTTTGTGAAGCACCAGTACCTTTTGGCAGAGAAATCTTAAAGATCATAAAACACAACACACTTTCCAAAGGCAGTCCCATGTATACTGCAGTATACAAGCCCTGTGGTTATTAGGCCTTGTTAACTAAGCCTGAGGTATCCAGCAATAGATGGAACTGGTGAACCCACTGAAGCTGATGTGAAAGAAATGCACACGCTTCTAGATGTCTCTGCTTTTGTGTCTTTCAAACCTGCTATAAGGAATAATCTCTAGACTGGGAACTTGATTCTTCTTTGAGGGAGTGTAACTTCATCCAAAACTGCTGTATACTTGTCAGTTCAGACATTCCAACAGTTTCTGTGCCTCAAATTTCAATCTATTCAGCCGCCAATGTCTCCACCAAATGTTAAAAATGATGAAAGAAGAAGAGCAGAGTGTCATCAGCTAACTCCTTAGCTTAAATCTGGTATGACTAACGGTGGCTTCACAGAGCTGTTAAAAGGCATGAGATGGAACCCTATAGTACTCTGTAAATTATGTCTGGAATTATGGAGCCCTATAGATATGTTGGGTTGTAATTCCCAATATTCCTCACCACTAGCTACATCTGCACTGTAGAAATAATGTTATTATTATTAACCTTTATTTATAAAGCGCTGTAAATTTACACAGCGCTGTACATACAGTCTTTTTAATTGGACGGTTCCCTGCCCTCAGGCTTACAATCTAAAAAGACACGACACAAAGGGAGTGGTGGTGGGGAAGGGGCCTCTCTAGTAGGATAATACATATACAATACATAGCAATACAGGAAATGATTCAATAAAACAGGCAACAAAAGAACATCAAATAGCAAGTGACAATTATGCAATGCCTGGGAACACTGCCCTGAACAGGATGGTCTTCAGCTCCGTTTTGAAGCTGGTTAAAGAAGTGATGGCCCTTTTTTGCGGGGGAAGAAGGTTCTAGGAGTGAGGGGCAGCAAGTGAAAAGGGGCGAATCCGAGATGGGGCAGAGGAAATCCTGGGCTGGGACAGCAGACCTTGACTACCAGAACGGAGGGCCCTAGTGGGAAGGTGAGGAGAAATAAGGTCTGATAAGTAAGGAGGGGCCAGCCCATGGAGGGCTTTAAACGTCGACAGCAGGAGCTTATACTGAATGCAGAAAGGGAGGGGGAGCCAGTGAAGGGATGCCAACACAGGAGAGATATGGTCACAGCGGTGGGCGGATGTGATAATGCGTGCAGCTGAATGCTGGACAGAAATTAAAGGACGGAGGTGAGAAAGAGGAAGCCCAGCCAGGAGGACGTTACAGTAATCCAGTCGTGAGATCACTAGGGCATGAACCAGGATCTTGACAGTAGAGGCGGAGAGATATGGTCGGATTTTGGCAATATTGTACACAAAGAATCTACAAGCCTTGGCTGTGGTCTGGATCTGAGGGATACACAACAGAGAAGAGTCAAAGATAAAACCAAGACTGCGGGCTTGCTGGACTGGTTGAATAGAAATGTTGTCCACAGAGACAGAAAAGGAGTGTTGAAGGGTGGGCTTAGGAGGAAAGACAAGAAGCTCTGTCTTGGATATGTTGAGCTTCAAACGCCGATGGCGCATCCACTGCGAGACAGCTGTGAGACAAGACGAAACTTGCTGTTCAAGCCTTGGAGAAAGGTCAGGGGTGGAAAGATACAGCTGGGTGTCATCGGCATACAAATGGTAGGAAAAACCAAAAGAGCTGATGAGTTTACCTAAGGACAGTGTGTAGAGAGAAAACAGAAGGGGACCCAGAACAGAGCCCTGGGGAACTCCAACAGATAAGGGAACAGGAGATGAAGTTTGACCACCTGCAACCACTGCAAAAGATCTGTCTGACAAATAAGATCTAAACCAGTCGAGAACAGAGTCTGAGAACCCAAGGTCAGAGAGTATGTCAACTAGGAGAAAGTGATCAACGGTGTCAAAGGCTGCAGTTTTAACACAATATTAACTGTCATGGCTCAATGCTATGGAACCCTGGGATTTGTAGTTCCTTGTGGCACTAGGGCTCTCTGACTGAGAGGGCCAAATATCGCACAAAATGACAAATCCCGGAATTCCATAGCATTGAGCCATAGCAGCTAAAGTGGCCTCAAATGGCATTATTTCTGCAGTGCAGGTGCAGCCATTGTCTGTGCTGGGAAAGGCTGGTAGGGGATATACTCCAACAACATCTGAAGGAATCCACATAATTTCTACCTTATTGCAAAAGAAAGGGTAGCGCCATATTCCCTGAGACCATTAGTACAGTCTTAAAGGTGGGCCAACAGAAAAGCCCTTTTGCTGGAAAAACTTGCTGGCTGATTTCTGTGCTATCTGCATAACAATTGGCTAGCAGTACTGCTTTGCTGGCTAAGATCAGCTGGTAGAAGTGTTTGAAAAGGGACAGAGGACAGATGTGGTAGGGAAAGGGCCACATTATCCAGATCAAAACCTCCTCTAGTCCAAGGATGTCTGCATAATGCTGCCACAAAACTAAGCCCATGAAAAAGCTAGTATCTAGTAATTCCAACATCCCTAAACTGGGTTTGTATTCAGCACAGCTCCAATCTGCCTTGCACCAGCTTAAGTACCACTTGCTTATCTTTCAGATAAAAATAGAGGTACTCAAGTACCATGTCTTTGCCCTGACACCGCAAAAGACTACTAAGGACTTTATCACACAGGGAAAATCAGGGCTCTAAACAGTGATTATCCCGTGAAAATTGCGTGATCGTGATTAAGATTTTCACACAACATCGCGATTAAAGAGCCATAATGCCACGAGTAAACAGGCAATAAACAGCAACAAATAAATCATGGGGAAATCCCCAATTTCCCCCTGATTTTCCCCATGTGATAAAGTCCAAAAAATCTATGAGAATCAGCAGGGTTATGGTTCCCTGTACAATGTGTTAACTAGGAATCCAAGGCATTTTCTTTTCCAAAACCCCACTGAAAGGGATCTAGATCTAGATCTACAAATACACCACTCTCAGAAATACTGCACTGGCGGTTATTTTTTCCTCTTATGGGCCAGGGAATGGCACTATATTTGTGCCTATTGGATACAATTGCTTCCCCACCTTCTACCCTCTGCAATGACCTAAGCCTCCCAATGGCCCACTGTTTTGCTGTGATAGTTCCCTGAATGGACAATCATATGGCTGGTGGAGAGTGCAGGGGATCTGGCTATGCCTCATACTGACTGATAGTATCATCTGCTAAGAACTCAGCAGAAGGTGCCATCAGTTTGCATCTTTCTATGGAATTCTGCAATCCTCCCTTCTACTTTTCACTAGCCACAGAATGACTGTTCAAGAGGACTATTGCAGAAAACTTGTAAGCCCTGATTTGGTAAGCAGGGAGACATGGTGGAGTTCTACCTATGGGACTCATGCCCTATGCTTGGCAGTGTAGGAACTCAGCCAGGGTGGAATTTATGCATTTAAATGATAACAAATGCAACATTTTATTTCTAAGTTTTGATACTGTTTTCGAAAAGTTGCTTCTATGTTCCACCTGTGTTAACTCTGAGAGAAGAAAACATAGTAACCACAGAAGCAAATGACAAGATGTCAAAGTTTAGAAATAAAGTGGTGCATCTGTCAAATAAAATAATCCTAGTATAGCACCAAGATGGTGCTATAGTTGGAGTCTGTTTATGTTCTCTTCTGAAAAATAAGGATTATTTTTTGTTTTGTGTAACAAAGGCAGTTTCTTAGGCTTGGAACAAGGACACCAATATCTTTTTGTTTGGCAGCTTGGGGAAATATATTATCTTTTATTTTCAGTGGGAAATAAAGAGGGAGAATGGTCCACCAGCCAAGAAGGGAAATCTGATGAAAAGAATGAGGCAAAGGGTAGGTTGGGTAACTTGGAGAAGCAGCTAGTGTAAATTGTACTTACATTCTGACCTCAGGAGGGCTATAGAAGTGTTCACAAAATTGTCAGTGTTGCCTTGCTGGTTTGTTAGTCAGACTACTTTATGAGAGCCAAATCCTCTTTTCAAGAAATGAAATATAATGTCAAATAATTTCAGTATTTTTCTTAAGCATCTGTTTGAACTCCAAGAGTAGACTGTGAGTTTTGTGAGAGACTGACCCTTACTTTTTTTCTTACTACACCATGGAAAACAAGGACTAGATTTTTGCCTTCTTGCACAGAATCTTTGTTTTAAAATTTAAACAATTGTAGCAATGTGGACCCTTTTGCTTTATGGGCTCAGGCCCACAAGACACTATGGAGAAAATGTACAGTAGAGTGTAAATATAGCCATGATAAACAAGAGGCAGCCATGTTCTTAATGAGCATAGGAAACAAGTCTAATCATACATGGCCTACCCTGCTGAAGTGCTTAAGTAGTCTGCTTCATTACCTCTGTTTATGAGGTTTGTAAGGAAAATAACCTTATAATTATATTTGTATTTGTAGTTTAACGATCCCCCACAATAGTAAAACTGACAGTTTAATGATAGATTATAGAAGACTAGTGGTGCAAGGGCATAAGTGTCAAAAACCAATTGTTTATAACCTTTAAACTGTATAACTATATGTGTGTTGCTCTGCTTACCATAAGT
Organism: Sceloporus undulatus; assembly: GCF_019175285.1. Lineage (NCBI taxonomy): Eukaryota > Metazoa > Chordata > Lepidosauria > Squamata > Phrynosomatidae > Sceloporus > Sceloporus undulatus. The sequence goes on from NC_056525.1 coordinate 172,140,780, forward strand.
AATAGGAAACATATGTCAACCATCCTTGCCAGCAATCACTGGCATCACTGAAAAATATGTGGTCAAAGGAAAATAAGATGTCAGGTAGGAGTAGATGGATCTAGGGCTTTTGGATGTTCATTCATCTTGGCTAGGAAAAATACTGATATTTATAAGTGCTTAGTTGAATGTGTTAGCAGTTTAATATTTTATTTTCCTGGACTTTTAAGATTGGTTTTTAAAAAAATCTGGTGGTAATCCTATTGTAGTCTGGTGCTCTCTTGGATAGTTGTGTTACCATGTTTTTATAATTGTGTTTTTTTACTATAATACAGTAAATACAGTAATACAGTTCCTGCCACAGAGAGGAAAAGGAGAGAAGTAGCTGGGCGACCATTTTGAGTGGTTAGTGTTTGAATTTTTTTAAACCCTTAAGAGAGTCTGCTTGTTGCTGAGGGGGTGGAGCTTCTGTGAGTCACATCTGTGAGTCACTAGGGGGTGGAGCTAGCAGACTAGCCCTATATAACTCCTCCCAGAGCAGTTCCTGCCAGAGAGAGGAGGAGGAGAGAAGAAGCTGGGCACCCATTTTGAGTGGTGAATGTTTGAATTTTTAAAAAACTCTAGGAGAGTGTGCTTGTTGCTGAGGGGGTGGAGCTTCTGTGAGTCACATCTGTGAGTCACTAGGGGGTGGAGCTAGCAGACTAGCTCTACATTACTCCTCCCAGAGCACGCAATTTTTTTTCCACCAAAGGAGAACTACAGCAGAGGCTGAGATGATTGAGCTCACTGCCAGAGATTGGTGAAAAGGCCAGGTCATCAGGGGCTTTAAAGCAGGTGTTTACTGGAGGATTTTTTTTAGGAGGAAGCCCACAGTCCTGTTCCAGTGATTACTTAAGACTTTTCAGTATGGACACTGACAGGACTGCTGCAGTCACCTGCAACACTTATTCCCACTTCTTGCCTACAGATGTGGAGAATTTAACATGCCCCAAGTGCAAGTTGGTAGCCCTCTTGGAGGAGAAAGTACAGCAGCTGGAGTCCAGAGTTGCTACACTTCAGCATATTAGGGAGCAAGAGCATTTCCTGGACAGAACGGAACCAACAGTCTTGGATGGGGACTATGCAGAGGAAGTTGCTGGGGTGGAGGAGGTTGCTTCAAATACACAGGAGGCAGACAGCTGGAGGAATGTCATAAAGAGAACTAGGCCAAGAAGGGATTGTTCTGGGAGCTTGCAGCTAGAGAATCGATTTGAAACTCTTTTCCTTATCAAGGAGGATGAGGAAGAGCAGCATGGCCAAACTTCAGGGACAGAGCAGGGGAGCCTGAGAGTTCCACCAGAGGGAACAGTGCTGCTAAGCCTCGGAGGAGGCGTGTGGTTGTAGTGGGGGACTCCTTGCTGAGGGGTACAGAAGCAGTGATTTGTAGGCCTGACAAGATGTCTTGAAAGGTGTGTTGTCTCCCCGGGGCAAAGATCTGTGATGTGACAGAGAGCCTGACAAGACTGGTCAAGACTACTGATCAATACCCCTTCATTTTGGTCCATGAGGCTCTTGGTAGGAAGCCTAAAGAAATGGATGCACAAATTGTCATCTCGTCTCTTCTACCAATTGAAGGGCATGGTCCAGGAAGGGAGAGGAAAATAGCAGATGTAAACAACTGGCTCCGCAGATGGTGCCACCGAGAACGATTTGGATTCTTCTATCATGGGTTGCAGTTCCATGAGGGGGGACTTCTGGCAATGGGTGGGTTGCATCTCACGCCAGTTGGAAGAAATGTTTTTGCCAACAGTCTCAAGAATTCAATCAGGAGGGCTTTAAACTGAGTTCCATGGGGGAGGGAGACAATATTAAGGAAGCAAAAGGGCTGGAGAAAATAGTCAAACTGACATAGAGGAAACAAGACAAATAATGCAAGGACCCAACAGTGGGAGGCAAAAAACTTGCACAGGCAGCAAGTAAAGGGGACCCTTAGTCTGCGATGTCTCTACACCAGTGTTGCCAACAAGCCTCGGAGATAATTCCCGGAAATGCTTGTCCAAAACCCGCTGAATCCCCTCACATCACACTGAATTTTCAGTCACAATTCCCAGAAAATTCCCATAATGTTAAAATGGCGGATGTTTTGCAAATAAACGTAAATATAATTGAATAAAAATAATTGTAACTTATTTCAATCCTCAAAATCACCATTGAACCAAACAAAGAATCTTTCAGTCCTTTTAAGATATTTATTTTGACATGAAGGAGGTTCAGGAAGCTTTGTGCCAAATAGAAATGTGTTCAGATGCAACCGCACTGCAGAAATAAATCCAGTTTGACACCCTTTTAATTGCCATGGCTCAGTGCTAGGGAGCTGGGATTCTAGTTTTTCGGAGACATTTAACCTTCTCTCTCAGCAAACTCTGGTGTGACAACAAACTACAATTCCCAGGATTTCATAGCACTGGGCCATGGCAGTAAAAACAGTATGAAACTGGATTGTCTCTGGAGTCTGGAGTGAAGATGCAGCCTGAGTTGGGTCCAAGACACACAGAAGAAATAAACCAGTTTAAGACTGCTTTAACTGCCCTGGCAAAGTGCTAGAGAACCCTGGGAATTGTAGTTTTGTGAGAAAGAGCTCTGGTGCCACAATGAACTACAATTCCCATGCATCTGAGGAAATACGCTTAAGTCTAGGAAAGCTCATGCTGCCAACTTTTCTTTCAGTGAGTCTCAAAAGTGCTACAAGATCTCTCTATCATCATCACCATTATTATTATTATAGTATTATCATTATCAAATCCAAATGCAGCTGAAGAACTGGACTTAAATTGGCAACACTGAATCCTGTAGACTCATTCTCTGGGGCTGTGATATGGAAGTGTGCAGGCAATTCCCTTGTTCAACCAGGGAATCCTGGGAATTGTAGTTTGTTGTGACATGTTGAGACACTGCTTTTACTGGCAGCCAGGGCTCCATGCATGAAATTCTGGGCTTGGTGGTTTGTTGTGGCCAGAATCCCATCATCGCAGGGAGCCTTGCAGTTAGAAGCAGTGCCAAACTGGATTATTTCTGCAGTATGGATGGCAATGGAAAAGAGAACGAAAAAGAGAGCCACAAAACAAACTTCTTGGAAGACAGGGCAGGGATGCCAACTTACCAGGTGCTCTGCCCATGCTCAGAGGCATATTTAATCACTAACACACACACACAGTCTCAGGGACATCACATTCACATCACACAACTAACTAGTAGGGCAGCCCATGGAAGGGAAGGAAGATGGAGATAAACACATCCCTGATTATTCTACCCAGGTGCTCTGCCCATGCTCAGAAGCACCTTTCCACCTCTTTTTCTCCTCCATTCTTCTACTTTTTCCCTACTGATTTTCCTCCCATCTACCCAAAACTGGTCCTCCTCACAGTACAACAACAACCCTGAGAGGTAGGCTTGGGGCACTCTGCCCAAGCTCAGGAATTCAGAAATTCAAATGTCACTCTCAGGCACACACAGTAGTCCCAACATCAACCCATGATACCATGATCAAGTATTGCCTTTGTGATTGTGTGCCTTAAAACTTATGGCTTACTTGGAAATTCAAGGCAATTGGGATTAAGCCAGCCAAATCCCTCACTCCTCCTGGGCAACACTTTGTGCCTGGGTTGGTTGCTTGCCCAATGCCTGCCTCTCTCTCTCTCCAGCAGCAGCCGCTTTGCCTGGAGCGGAGCCCTGAATGCCTGAGGGGGGGGGGGCAATCAATCACTGTCCTCTCTCTGATTGGCTGAAAAAACTGTTAGTGTGATTCCAGAGTTGGTTGGTTTGCTCTTTGCTCCGTTCTGAACTTCTGGCTCTCAAAGGGAGTCGTTGGAGAGAGAGAGAGTGTGTGTTTTTTCTTCAGCCCTCTTTCTGATTGGCTGAAACTGTTACAATCCAAAGGGTTGGTTGCATGCTGCAGGCAGCTTTCAGGCTGGAGCTGAAAGTCGCCGAAAATGCACTGAAATAGAGGAGGGCACGGAAATCACACGAAAAGCTCTGAAAAGTCACCGTTTTCGTGTGAAAGTCGCGAAATTGGCAACACTGCTCTACACTAATGCACAGAGCATGGGAAATAAGCAAGATGAACTCGAACTCCTAGTGCAACAAAGCAAATATGATATAATAGGCATCACTGA
>NC_056525.1:172144919-172154191 GCF_019175285.1 Sceloporus undulatus
AACCTGGTGGGATGAGTCTCATGATTGGAATGTGGAAATAGAGGGGTATAACCTTTTAAAGAGAAATAGGCCAAACAAGAAAGGAGGAGGAATAGCACTATATGTCAGAGATATTTACACCAGTGAAGAGATCCAGGACATTAATCATGGAAGCCAGGTGGAGAGCATTTGGATAAAAATTAAAGGGGAGGGAAACAACAAGGATGTTATGGTGGGAGTCTACTACAGACCCCCAAGTCAGATGGAGGAATTTGATGAGGCCATTCTAGAACAGATGACTACACACTCAGATAGGAGATATGTAGTAGTGATGGGTGTCTTCAACTATCGTGATATTTCCTGGAATTCAAACTCAGCAAAACCCTCAAGGTCTAGCAAATGTCTCACTTGCCTGGAAGAGGCAACGGGGGGGGGGGGGGGGAGGGGGGAAGAGGCAACAAGGGGGTCAGCTCTATTAGATCTGATCCTAACCAACAAGGATGACTTGGTTAATGGGTGCAAGTGGTGGGATCATTAGGTGGAAGTGACCATGTTCTCCTGGAGTTTGTTATACAATGGAAAGGAGAAGCCAGGCATAGTCAGACATGCCTTCTAGACTTTAGGAGAGCAGATTTCAGTAAACCTAGAGAAGTATTGAGGGTGATCCTATGGTGAGAAATATTAAAAGAGAAGGGAGTTGAAGATGAATGGGTGTTTCTCAAAGGGGAGATACTGAAAGAAAAACGGGAGGTGTCTCAAGAAACCAGGATGGATGACTAAGGAACTTTCAACTGGGCTAACTTTTAAACAGAACATGTATAAGAAATGGAAAAATGGGGACATCTCCAAAGAGGAATTCAAACAAATAGCTAGCCTGTGTAGGGGTAAAGTCAGAAAAGCTAAAGCGCAGAATGAACTCAGGTTTGCAGTTGCTAGAGAGGTTAAGAACAATAAAAAGGGCTTTTTTTTTGGATATGTCTGCAGCAAAAGGAAGAAAAAGGAAATGGTAGGGCCACTGCGTGGAGAAGATGGCAAAATGCTAACAGAAGACAGAGAAAAGGCAGCATTACTCAACACCTTCTTTGCCTCAGTCTTCTCAGAAAAGGAAAAGGGTGCTCAACCTGAGGATAATGGAGCATAGGACAGAACAGGGGAATTTCAGCACAGAATAAGTAAAGAGATAGTATAGGAATATCTGGTTAATCTAAATGAATATAAATCTCCAGGACCACATGAACTGCATCCAAGAGTATTAAAAGAACTGGCAAATGTAATATCGGAGCCATTGGCAATAATCTTTGAGAACTCCTGGAGAACAGAAGTCCCAGTAGACTGGAGGAGGGCAAATGTTGTCCCCATCTTCAAAAAGGGAAAAAAAGAAGATCCCAACAATTATCGTCCAGTTAGTCTGACATCAATACCAGGAAAGATTCTGGAGTAGATCATTAAAAAGAGAGTCTGTGAACATCTAGAAGGCAATGCCATAATCACAAAAAGTCAGCATGGGTTTCAGAGAAACAAGTCATGCCAGACAAATCTGATCTCTTTCTTTGATAAAATTACCAGCTTTTGGTAGATGAAGGGAATGCTGTGGTTATAGTATATCTTGATTTCAGTAAGGCCTTTGACAAGGTTTCCCATGACATTCTTGCAAACAAGCTTGTAAAATGTGGGCTAGACAAGGCAACTGTTACATGGATTTATAATTGGTTGACTGGCCGAACTCAAAGGGTGCTCAACAACGGATCCTTTTGATCCTGGAGAGAAGTGACCAGTGGGGTCCCACAGGGCTCTGTCCTGGGCCCAGTGCTATTCAACATCTTTATCAATTACTTGGATGACAGAATTGGGGGCATACTTATCAAATTTGCAGATGACACCAGAGTAGGAGGAGTAGCTAACACCCCAGAAGACAGGATCAAAATTCAAAATGACCTGAATAGACTAGAAAGTTGGGCCATAGCTAACCAAATGAACTTCAACAGGGAGGAAAAATGAAATGCACAGATATAGGATGGGTGACACCTGGCTTAAGGAGACTACATGTGAAAGGGATCTAGGAGTCCAAGTAGACCACAAATTGAACATGAGTCAACAGTGCAATGCGGCAGCTAAAAAGGCCAATGCAATTTTAGGCTGCATCAATAAACCTATAGCATCTAGATCTAAAGAAGTAATATTGCCACTCTCTTCTGCTCTGGTCAGGCCCCACCTGGAATATTGTGTCCAGTTCTTGGCACCACAATTCAAAAAGTACATTGAGAAACTGGAGTGTGTCCAAAGGAGGGAGACTAAAATGGTCTGGAAACCATGTCCTATGAGGAACGCCTTAGGGAGCTGGGGATGTTAGCCTGGAGAAGAGAAGGTTAAGAGGTGATATGATAGCTCTGTCTAAATACTTAAAGGGATGTCATATTGAGGAGGGAGCAAGCTTGTTTTCTGCTGCTCCAGAGAACAGGACCCAGAGCAATGAATGCAAGCTACAGGAAAAGAAATTCCACCTCAACATTAGGAGGAACTTCCTGACAGTAAGGGCTGTTCGACAGTGGAACACATTCCCTCAATGGAGACTGGTGGAGTCTCCCTCCTTGGTGGTCTTTAAACAGAGGCTGGGTGGCCGTTTGTCTGGGATGCTTTGATGGAGGGTTCCTGCATGGCAGAATGGGGTTGGACTGGATGGCCCTTGTGGTCTCTTCCAACTCTACGATTCTATGATTCTATAATACAAGCTACACAAGCAATATGTATTGAACCATAATGGTAATATTTGTAAAAATAAATACATGAATAGAATTGAATTGCAAGGCTCTGTTTTATTTTGTCTCTTCTCTAGTTTGCTTGGTGTCCGTTCTGTTTAAAGAGCTACTTCAGAAAGAAGGTGATCCATGCAGTTAATAGCAACAATGCAGAATAGCTACATTTATATCAATAAGAAAAATAAATCCTACTTTACTTGCAAAATCCCAGGCATACAGTGAAACCTGGAATGTTACAGAGTGTATCCAAAGAAAGATGTAAATAGCATAGTCAGTGGATGCATTTTTACCTCAAACAACTCCCTCTGAGTACAACTGTGCTTTCTGTGCCCCCTTTTTGAGAGAAAAGCAAGATATAAATAAATATTTTAAGTCAGTGTGTTTAAGATAGGATCCTTTGTCTCTTATAGTTGGAAACTAATACTACTGGCAAGAACTTGCTATGAGTTAGATTGCTGCCACACTGCAGAATTAATGCAGTTTGACAATGCTTTAACGATCATGGCTGCATTCTATGGAATCCTGGTATTTGTAGATTGTTGTGGTACCAGAGCTCTCTGACAGAAAAGGCTAAATATCTCACAAAACTACAGATCCCAGAATTCCATAGACTGAACCATGGCAATTAAGGTGGTGTCAAACTGCATTAAATCTGCAGTTTAGATGCTGCCTTTATTAACATTTAACCCAGGGGTGGGAATCATGTATCTATTGTAAATTTTAACAGAAACAGGTTTGTAGCTAGAATGTCTGTGATAGGAAGGCCAAAACAGGCAGTGAATCGTTGCAAAATAAGTGGAACAGAAATATATAGCCAAATAGATTAAATATTATTTATACTGTATGTATCAAATAGCAATACAACTTTATTTCATAATTTTTTAAAATTTCTGAATGCTAACCAAGTATCGCAGTGGTTTTGGCACTCACTGACCAGAACACTGGAAAGTGGAAGCAAACATACTTCTTTATTTGTTGTTGTGTGCCTTCAAATCATTTGGCAACCCTAAGGCAACCCTATCATTGGGCTTTACTTCCAAGATTGGTTCAGAGGCAGTTTGTCTTTGCCTTCGCCTGAAGCTGAGAAAAAGTGTGACTTGTCCAAGGTCACCCAGAGGTTTCCATCATCGAGCAGGGATTTGAACCCTGGTCTCCAGAGTTGTGGTCCATCACTCAAACCACTGCACTATGCTGGCTCTCATATTTTTATTTGCATATCTGCAATTAAAAATGTTGTATGGTGCCCTGCAAGAGCATTTTTGCAACCTTCAAACCCTCCATGTTCTCCAGGTTGCCCTTGTGATGGTCAAAAAGGAAGGAAAGGGGTGAAACCCCTTGCCTGGAAACTACAAGAAGTGGCAATTAACTTTTTAATTGGCACTGTTTAATGAACAAAAGCTAGGGCCCATTCATACTACAGAATTATAGCACATTATTCCACTTTAATTGCCACAGCAATGCCCTGGATTTCACAGGCTGGAACCATGACAGTTAAAGTGTAATCATAGTGCTATGACTATGTAGTGTGAATGGGCCTCTAGATGTGAATGTCCAGCCACTTCCATGTCATATATAATTTGAAGTCATATAAAATTGAAAGTAGAAAAAGCTGTACACATATGGAGATTCCTCTGTCACAAGCTTTTAAAATCCTAGTGTCTAATTGGGCCCGAACAGACAGGCCAAAATAAAGCTGCTTCAGTTCAATTTGGAGGTATGCTGTTTAACTGACACATGCATTTTAAGAGGCCAGAAGCTGCACCAAAGCTGCACTCTCATCCTTAGGACTGGAGTGCAGTTTTGGTGCAGCTTCTGGCCTCTTAGGACGCACACATCATTTAAACAGCATACTTCCAGAGTGACCCGAAGCAGCTTTATTTTGGCCTGTCTGTTTGGGCCCACTGATTCTTTGCAAAATGCATGCTATCTGAATGCATGTTATATTTATAGACTTGATATAGAACAAATATGTTTTTTTTTGGGGGGGGAATGGAGTGTTGAGTGATCTGTGGGTCCCAGCAGAAAAAAAAATAGCCCCCAGCCCCTCTGTAGTTGCTCAACCTGGGCTAGAGAAAAAAGTTGGACATTACAGACCATGAATAGAAGTGCATATTTGTCCTATATCAAGTCTATAAATATAGCATACATTCAGACAGCATGCATTTTTCCAAATATTAGTTGTAAACACATTTTTTTCAAATCTTAGAATTTTAAAAGCTTGTGACAGAGGAAGCACCATACGTATACAGCTTTTCCTACTTTCAGTTTTATATGACTTAGGTTGCAATTGCCCTATGAATAACTTCTGATTGAATTCAGCGGGGCTTCTGAGAATAGCCATCATAAATCTTGCCTTCATGGGTCCGAGGCTGTTTAAAAAACAGAATTCCCATAGCTTATGTCCTGGAGTGTATTGGTCACCCAAGACATATCTCCCATGTATGAGAACAAATTTTTATTATTTCTATTACAGTAGTCCCATTTCCAGGTATTTCTAGAAATCAGGGTACCACGGACTATATACTACTAGATCTTTTAGCTTTCTATTTCTTCTGGATGTACCTTCACAGTTCTGATGTTGTCAAGGATAAAGCCAAGTAATTTGCAAGTTTTTCAGGTAACAAGTCATTAATTTTGTGACTACAACTATTTGAATGGTGATTCATGAGATGTGACATTAAGATGCATGCGTGTGTAACCCAAGATAGAATGATTATAAAGTAATAACAATTATAAAATATAGTATATAGTATAAAACAATATATAGTATAAAGCAATAACAACACCATGAAGTTTTCAGAAGTTGTTCATCTATAATGAGGAATCATTAGAGAGAGATATCTATAAGTAGAATTAAAATAAAACACTCACAAGTTGAGATTTTAAGTTGCCTAACAATGCCCTTCTGAAATGTTACGGATTCACTTATCTGGGGCACCTAAATAACCAAAGTCAGTTCTGATAGTGATGGTAAAAGATTTTAGTACAAATGTTCCAGTTTAAGAAGAGGAATTTATTTTTCCTATGACCATTTGAATAAATCATCAATATCCATCCGGTGTATAAATTAAATGGTTTTATGTGTCTTTTGGGAACACAATCATATTGTTTATTGAATCAGACCCTAAGGCTATCACTTACAATGAGAAGTTTTAACTGATATGTTTTATTATAGTCTTTCTGTCAGGGCAGCTATGAGCAGACAGCTTGCAGCTTACCAATTGCAACTGAATTCAATGGTATTAACGTTAACTGTATTGTCAGCCTTTTTATTTATTTATGCACACCAGATGCCTCTCATGTCAGAGAGCAGTGGATGTCATGTAGTCATTCAGTAGGCTGCTGAAGACAACAAAGGCTCTCTGATTATATTCCACTCTATTTATTCCTCCCAATGGTTTATTTCAGCATATGATAATGACACAGAAGGCCATTTGGAACAGGGCATCATGACCTAACAGTGCAATCCTATACACGTCTACTCAAGAATAAACCCCACTGAGTTGCACGGGACTTGCTCCTAGGTAAGTGTGTATAGGATTGCAGCCTAAACAGAAGTTCCTTTTCATAGTTGAAACTGAGAAGGAGACATAAGAAAGCATTTGAGGATTAAAAAATCCCCCATGAAAAACTGTGTTCTGTTTGTCTAGTAAAACATACTTTAGACTCATAAGATATAAATTTGTAATGGATCACAGTGAGGTGGCAATATCACAGAGTGTTTTTGGGACAAGTTATTGCATTTTGACCAACATTTCCTCAAGTAATTATATATAATTACTTCAGTATATCTTGCATATGGGATTTTGCTATAAATTCCTAATTGTTACAGTAGGACAGCAAGGGATCTGAAAAGTAAATTGTGTATGTGCCAAGTGCAATATCTTCATGAGTGTCTACTGAATTTGTTTTGTGATTTGATTTATTTACTCAACTTTACTACTGAGCAACTGTCAAAATATTAATTATTATACGATTTTGGCCAGATTGCCTCTTCTAATCCCAACTAAAAGAGCGTAAGATAAGCACAGCAAACAAGGCATCCCCATTATTAAGAATGCAAATGTCTTGAGCAAATTAAGAAAGTATAAAAACATAATACTGGCATATTGCATCTATAGTGAAGCAGGTCAATAAAGAATTGAGGTACCAGTTGTTAAAATGATAACCAGTAAGATTAGAAGGAAGTAGCCAGCCACAGTGACAGCTGTTTAGTCATAAAAAATACATCTGAGAACAGTTTGTTTTCCTGCTGTAGAAAGGTACAGCAAGAAAGTAATATTCAGTGTATGTATCTACTGCAGGAATACCTATAGCTCACTGAATCAAGCATGACTTTAGACAAATGCATATAATTGGAGTGAATCAAATAGGCCTGTTCACAACTTAGAAGAATGTGAGCAACTTAATAGTAGCAAAGTATTTAGGCCAGAAAAAAAGTTTTTGAAAACTTTATTGAGAAATTGTAAGCTGTGTTATTGAAAAATCATGTTCATAAACATTAGCATTCATATGTGGAAATACAGACCTCTGCATTCCCACATCCATGGCTTTCTCTCCAGCCTACTTTCCCAGCATAATATCTCTCCCTTTTTATAACATTCCAACTGGTCTAAACTGGCTGCTTGCCCAACCAATTGGAGAAGTTCAGTAAGAATGGCAAGATTTTGAATTCAAGTCTCTGTTGCCTCTATTTCTTCCCAGACTGCTCCCATCTCACAAAATATTGAATGACATGCTTCCTAGCCAATGGAAGACATGAGCCTTTCAAGAGGGAGCCTTTGCCCATTTCTTTATAATTCAAGGAAAAATAATATAACAACTAGTCTCTATGGCCAATGGCACACCTAGTGTATTTGACCTCCAATGTGGATCATTTTTAACCTCCCCTTTCAACAAAATTATTTTTAGTAATAATCATGAAATGAATGGAATAATAATACAGTAATGGTCAGAAAAGAAACCCAGTGAAAATTCTCTTTTGTTGAACTTGTAAAAACAAAAAACAAACTGTAACCCTGCCTTTGTTCAATAGTGTCCTTCAAATTTGTTCATTAGTGCCCTTCTTCAATAGCCATTCCACGTGTTTGCTTTTTTTTTGCTAGTACCATGGTGTCATCTGCATATCTAGATGCCCTTTCCTCCAATTTTGATGTTCCCTTCCTCCAAAGCTAATCCAGTTTTCTGTATGGTCTGTTTAGTTTAGTGTATGAATTAGATAGGGTGATAAAATGCAGCCTTGCCTGAACCCTTTGCCAATAGCATACTGTTCTGTTTTTCTATGTTTTGACTTTGGCTTCTCATACAGTACAAGCTACACACCAGGAAAATAAAAATGTTATGGTACATCAGTTTCTTTAAGAGTGATCCATAGTTTTACTATGAGCTACACAATCAAAGACTTTGCTATACATACACTATAAAGCACAGGTTGATTTTCTTCTGAAATTATTTCATGTGCTCCATTATTCAATTTATGTTTGTAATATGATCCCTAGTGTCTCTTTCTTATCTGAACCCAGTTTAAACGGCTACCATTTCTTACTCCATGGCATAGATAGTCTAAGAGGGGTGGCCTCGAGCTACCCCTTTGACAGCCAGATCGAGGCTGCGGCCCCAATCTGGCCTCTCCAAGGTGCAAAAAGGAGCCACAAAAGTATCTCCTTTTTGCACCCTAGACCCTTACAGCGCTCCTGGATGCAGCAGCAGAGGAGCGACCTGATGCCGTGCACTGTGCGGTGTGGCACATGGCATCATGGCACCCTGGGGATGGAGTTGGGGAATGCATCATATGGATGCAATGCCCAGACTCCGCCCCAGGCCAGCCTTAATGGCTGGTCCGCACAGGGCCTAAGTCCTTTTTTAGCATCACTTTTCCTGCAACGGAGATTAACGTGATGACTTGGTTGTTACTGCGATCCCTGGGGACTAGAATGTATATTGTATGTTTCCAGTTTGTGGGCCATTCTTTTGTTTTCCATATTTGTTGACATATTTTAGTTAGAACTAGAGTAGTTTCTGTCGTTCTAGCAGAAGCAGCTATATTTATGCTATCTGTCCCTGGTGATTTATTCTCCTTAGTGCTTTGGGTGCATCTTATACTTCACTTTCTAAAATTGTGGGTTCATTTTGAACTGCCATCCTCCGGCCTGCGAGGGAGTTGACCAGGCAGGCCCAGCTCCATCAGGGTTAGCCTGAAGGAAGAGACTCCTCTTTCCATATCTGCCATCTTCTGGCCTGCGAGGGAGTGACCAGGCAGGCCCAGCTCCATCAGGGCTATCCTGAAGGAAGAGACTCCTCCCTCCATAACTGCCACCCTCCAGCCTGCAAGGGAGTGAACAGGCAGGTCCAGCTCCATCAGGACTAGCCTAAAGGAAGAGACTCCTCCCTCCGTAACTGCCACCCTCTGGCCTGCAAGGGAGTTGACCAGGCAGGCCCAGCTCCATCAGGGCTAGCCTGAAGGAAGAGACTCCTCCCTCCATAACTGCCACCCTCCAGCCTGCAAGGGAGTGAACAGGCAGGTCCAGCTCCATCAGG
>NC_056525.1:172154201-172154482 GCF_019175285.1 Sceloporus undulatus
GCTAGCCTGAAGAAGAAGAGCCCTCCCTCCAGTCCATCTGCCTTGGTCCAAGCCTCAGAGGGAGAGAAGAACCACTGGACCTTATCCCCTTTCCCACCACCATTCCCTTCTCCTTTTGTGTCGTGTCTTTTAGATTGTAAGCCTGAGGGCAGGGAACCGTCTAATTAAAAATAATAATTGTAAGCCTCTCTGATAGCCATTAGGGCTGAAGGGTGGGGTATAAATACCATAAATAATAATAATAATAATAATAATAATAATAATAATAATAATAATAATAA
>NC_056525.1:172154492-172189208 GCF_019175285.1 Sceloporus undulatus
ATGGTTCTTCCTTGTCATCCTTTCACCTCTTTTATATAATTTTTAGGGTCTTTTTTCATTGTTTTAAAAAATTATTCTTGATCATGTAGTATATTCTCCTGCTGGTCATATAGCATTCCTTTCAGATCTTGAGGGAAAAGTCTCTTGTTCTTCCTTTTTTGTTGCCATCTTCTAGTCCTCTGCATTAGCTTTTATAAAAGTTCTCTTGTGCTCCTGTGCACAAGTTGTTGAGCAGTTGTGTTCATGATTCTGATCTTAATTCTGTCACCTTTTACTTTTGTACTCCTTTTACATTTGTACTTACTTTTTGTATTTTGTATAAATACTCAGAAGAAGAAGTTGTTTCTATGTTGTACAACCAGTGATGTCCACGTATACAGTTGTTTCTATGGTTGCTTGAAGAATGTGTTTGTAGTGAACAAACTGTTGACCTTACACAATTAAGTCAACTACTCTCCTGCTTCTTTTCTTCATCCTAAGCCGAATTCTGACTACAAATCTCAAGATACAGGTCCTGTCTGATGTTGGAAGCTAAGCAGGGTCAGCCCAGGGGAATATTTGGATAGTAGAACACCAATTAATACCATGTACTGTTGTCTACATTTCAGATGAAGGAAATTGCAAAACCACCTCTGAGTAGTCTTTGGCTATGTAGCTTTGTGAGGCACCAACATCTTTGGTGGAGAAGGCTAAAGACCTTACAAAGCTACATGTCCCAGGATTCCATAGAATGGAGCTACAACACTAAAGGTGGTGTCAAACTGCATTATTTCTACAATATAGATGCACTCTTAGTTGGGGATAAACCAGAAGACTTACTTTTTAGTAGACATTATTAGGCTTGTTCATAAATATGGATTGCCCAAACATCAGCAATTCAGGTTATACTGAAGTTAATAACCCAAAACACACAGTAAAGTAGAGATTTTGGTGGTGAGGTATAATATAGCAACCATTTCTCTACACAATGCATTTTACTCCTCAACCTTTCTAGATGCACACTTATTTGTACATTAGAATCAGATTGGTTGGTGCAAGCTTGGTTGTACAGAGGTTGCTCTCCATTGAAAGAACACCTTGTTTAACCTAACTAGTGTTATTTGCTATCACTAAGAAACTGAAAGGACATTGAGAGTGCTATGCTGGAGGAACTGTAGTTGGCTTTCTGTTTTATGTCACCAAATTTTCAAGAAGCATACAGCTTTTCTAGTTTAGACACATCTCTTATCATAGAGCTTATCATGCTTTGCTGATTGTACAATGCCCCTGTCTCCCTTTTTGGTGACCTTCCCTGAATCTTGAGTAGGCTATAAGTGAAGTGCTTCAGAAAATACGTTGCATGCCGGCTACATGAGTCGCCTATAGTGGCCCCAAGACTGGTTTTATTCTGAGAAGGATTCCATTGGGCCTAAGGAAAACAGATCCTCTCTGCCAGACACAACCAAGATTGAGATAGTAAGCGTAACATGATAATGCACAGATGTTCCGCTTGGCATTTTACATGACAAAAATAAAGACAGTGCCCGTATGGGGACTTGAAAGTCACCCCAGAGGATATGCTATCAAGGTTGTAAACATAAGGACTGTCGTTTGCTGGCACCTGTTTATAATTGGATAACTTCTAACACAGATATGAGGCAAATTTGATTTGAAAACTATTTTGAGCTTGGACATAAATGGAATTGTTAACAGGTGCAAGTCCTTTGACGTTTTTATATAAGTATCTGCATAGTAAACCAACCAAAGAAAACATTCAGCCTGACGTTTGCTTGGAATTAAGTTCTACTGCATTCAATGGAGCTTACTCCTTGTTGGACACTAAAAATAAAAAACAACCACCACTCTTTAAAATCCCCAGCATACTAGTGAAGGATTATGGGAGTTGTAGTCTAAAAAGCAGATCTTACAATGTTTAGATGGAAAATAAATTAAATAATGCTAAACATTATAAAGTGGGAAACTAATTTATTACATATTGCTAGTACTAATAACTGAAACTAGTTGAGTAATTGTCAACTAATTTTTAATTTAAACTAATAATTTCCAGGGCAAGCAAAGTGATTTGTAGGAAATGGCATGAAGCTGTGCATTTGCTATTGGCACCTTCACAAATATTTTGTTGTTGTAGTTGTTTTAAAGTTGCTTCCCCCAACCTGGAATTTCAGCCCTCACATGGATTATAAAGTCCACAATGCAATTATTGCCTGAAAATGTCAGGACTTCAACACATGTACAGATTGTCAGGTTGGAAAAGGTTGGCACTCCTAAAATGGAACTTCAGCTGCAGCTACACTGCTGAATCAATGCACTTTGACACCGCTTTAACTTCCATGGCTCAATACTATGGAACACTGGGATTTATAGTTTTGTGAGATGTTCAGCCTTCTCTGTCAGAGAGCTCTGGTGCCACAACAAATGGTAAATCCCAAGGTTCACTAACGTGGAGTCATGACATTTAAAGTGGTGTCAAATTGCAATAAATTTGCAGTGTGGTAGCAGCCTTAATACTTAAAAGTTCAATTAAGTATCCTCACTGATCCAACCTCTTTTTAAAACCTCCTCACATGCTCAGCAACATGTTCAAACATCTGTTAAAGGAGAAAAAGAGAGGCAGTAGCCAAGAAAGAAGGAAATGTGTGGTGGTGCTGAGTAAAACTTTTAACTTAAATGCTGTGGGAGCAATAATAAACACACTAAAGAACTGCAAACAGGTACAATGGGATTTATTTCTGGATAGACTTTAGGAGGGCAGGGGTTTTGCTAAAAGAATCAATTGTCTCCAGACTTATGGCTCCAATCTCACTAATCCCCATCAAAGAATATGACTCAATGAATCATATGATGGGTCTAAACCTGAATAGTTGGAAAGAGAGAAGGGAGAAGCCAAGAAAAGAAAAATGGGGAGAGGGGACGTGGCAACCTTTCAGGACTAATATTCTGCAAGGGCTACAGCTGTTGAGGTCTAAGCAAACAAATCAGTCCCTTTACTCCATTCCATTTCATGCCAGGGGCATTACCACATGAGTCCTGCTCTCATAGCCATTGTGTCAGTTTTTTTTAAATGCAAACATACCGCTTTCAGAGTAGTCTTCACTGCACAGCTTCTCAATTGCGTGACTGCGGCTACTGCTTGCATCATGTTCTTTTACTGACTTTCTCCTCAGTCCACCTCTTTGGCTTAATTTCTACCCAGATTGCCTTTCCATTGTTTTATTTTATTTTATCCCCCCCCCTTTTTTTCTTGGAACCCCACAGTTGTGTTACTATGCATTAAGTTTTTAAAAAAGAAAAACAAAACAGAAAAAAAAATTAAAGGGAATCAGGCTGCTTAGGAGTGGGGGATTGGACAAGACACCAAAGCAAAGTGACTCCCAATCTTACAACTATTGTGGCAGCAATGTTTCGGACCTGGGGACCTGTGTAACTGCGAGGTAATTGACAAGTTTCCCTTGTCAGTGAAAAGGGATGTAGCAGCTATGGATTAGGGACAGAGTAACCACATGTCAGAGGAATCATTGTGCAGTAATTATTGCCAAATATGCCAAAGATGCTTTTTCCTGGTATAATAATGGTTTAAAAGCCATGTGTAGTAATCTCCCAGGACTCCTCTCCTTACCCTTCATTTTGACCTTCTCCCCAATACCAGATCTTCAGCGGCTTTCCTGCTATTCTACTCATCCTGCTGTCCAGCAACAGAGGTCATGTAATACATTTCTTGTAACCCCAATCCTCTTTCTCACTAGGCCCTTCTGTTATGTTAAATCTACCAGAGAAAAGATCACTCACACTCATAAATTTTAACATTTCAAAATCAACCAGCACAGGATTAACGTGAACATTAATCAGGCAATCTAGTGAGTGAAACCATGCCACCACAAAAATATAACAAGTTAATAACTTAACAACTTAACCAACTATTTCTAAGATGTGCCCAAACATTAAGACTTCCAAGCTCTCCTCCCAAGTAAGTATACATAGGATTTCAACCTTAGGCTGTGCAGTTGCACAAAAAAAACAAACATAAATCCCATTGATGTTAATGAGACCTATTTCTAAGAATACGTGCACAGGATTGTAAGGTAGGTATTTTTCTTGTTCTCTTATATTCTATTATTCTACCATTTCACCTGTGAAACTGAATATGGAAATACAATACCTCCATGAATAAATCATCAGGAATAAACTGAACAAAGGCAACTGTATACTAGATGGTGTTTACTTATTGATGGCATCTTTGTGAATGCTAGATTTTAGGAATGAACTACTTCATTCTTAAGTGTGCCATTTGGATTTTGTGACAACCAAATCTAAAGCTTTATTATCTTTCTGCCTCTTTCTTTATAAACTTGTTAAGCATGTGCAATGCTTCCATCTTTTATTTAAAGAAAAGTTCTAGATGATAAATTAAGAAGATTTGCTACATGAAGACAATAATGAGGCAAGAATGCTGTTCAAGCATTATACTAGCATAAAAAAAATGTTGTGTGAGCAGTTGTGCTTTCTCAGAGGTTGCATAACTGTGGTTCCTAGTGGAACCAATCATCACATAAACACACACAGAGCCCTTTCTTTCACTTTGGACTTGGTAGGTGGGAAACTAATCAATGGTTGCACAACGAGTGAACTCAAGGTCTTGATGCCCATTGTGCAACATTTTTGCTCTGAGGCCTTGGTTGTGCAATGCTTGGATCCAGTTTAAGGATACTGGCATATGTGTAGGAAGTTAGGAGTTTATCAAACGGGAGGAATTTCTCTTAAATTCGAATGAAAAGAAAGTGGGACCAGAATGCATTCACTTAAAGTGGCTAGTTTAGCGCAATTACGTGAATGCGCATTGTGTTCGAACTGGCTTCCCATTGCCCGAAAATAGCATGCCATTGCCTGAATTTGCGTGTGGTAGACTATCACGCAATAACATGAAACCACATGATTGCATTCGGACTGACTTCCCATTGCCTGAATTTGCGTGTAGTGGGTTATCACACAATAACGTTAAACCCCATGATTGCATTCAGATTGCCATTGGATTACACTTCCAGTTTCCCTTGTCTGATAAACTCCTTAGCTTCTGAATCCTGTTGTGTACACATGAATTACTGGTTATGGGGAAATAATATAACTTGTGATTGCCACTGCTTCAATTAAAGTGAAGAACTCTGAAGTGCCTCGGGCAGGATCATCATGACATGTGCTAAAAAGTGCTTACTTGAGATCTCAGTTCAGTTATGAACCTAATGGATGATCTTAGGCAAGCCATTAGCACTATTCAAACTATGTATGCATTGGCTTCATCAGCATGACTGGTGAAATGCATGCTGCAAAAGTAGGATCCCTCATTGCATAAACCGAGTCTTTGTGCACACAGCTTGATTGCAGGCAGACTCTTTTTAGTCGAACATGGAACATTCATAGGAGACTAAGGCCCGAAACAGACAGGCCAAAAGAAGTGGCTTCTGACTGTTTCAGAAGCATGGTTTTCAGATGATGCATGCCCCCAAAGCAGCTGGAATCCACTCTGAAGCTGCGCTGAGGCAGCAGGAGTCAGACTTTTCAGGAGCGGATTTAATCCTCTCCTAGCTCACTGCCCATTCAGGAGCAAAGCAGTGGCCCACTTCAGGAGTGGGCCATGCAATTGCCACAATCTCTGCATGATTGGGGCCATCTGCTTCATCCCTTAGACAGCACCATGAAGAAGGGCACTCCTCCCCCTATACCCAACTGGATTATTCAAAATGATGTCTAACCCATGATCTTCTTTCTCAGTCTCTGAGCCCACCCTTTACTATAGGAATTTATACCACTGGCCAGGACATATTGATGCCTGAAGCAAAGGGCCAGTGGAGTCCCCTCCCTTTTCCATGCACAGAAGCTGGCTGGAAAAACAGCTGGAGCCAATTTCAACAATGGGGCAGCAACTTTCATCCACAACTGAGGCAACCTAAGAATTTAGGAAATACAAAACTGGATGCATAACATGTAAAACTCTGTCTTCCAATAGAGAGAAATGGCTATAAAGTTCTGGAGGAACAGCTGAAAGAATGCCTCAGATGCCTCCTTCCTTGCACCACACTTTTGCATGTGCTGTCTTAGGTCCCACTGACATACCCTCCAATATTTCACAGATGAAAACTGGAACAAATGTGAGCAAGTGACATCTGAGAGTGGTCAAGATGGCAAAGGCTATTAATGAGGAAGAACAGACAAGCTCACAGAGACTACAGAAGGTTGCTTTTGCCTGAGCCTACAGGGAAAGATAAGATTCTGTCCCCCCCCCCCACTTCCCTGCAGTAATTGAGTGCAAACTACTTTTGCACTTTGAACCTTGTTTGCAGCAACAATTGAAGCAAGCCGAAGACAAAAGGGGGAATGGGGAGAAAGAGGGACACTTTAAAAGCAGTTGAAAATGTGTACCAACAGAAAATTAATCAGGACTGTACCTCCCAAGTCTGTACAACTGGATGGTATGCATCTGCTGAATGACCAGTCCTTCCATTTGTGGGAGAGACTACTTAGGCACAAGCCATTATAGACAGGCAAAAACTAGAGTTTTATTGCCTGACTTTATATCTGCACCTTTGTATCTATCTTTATGAAATTTCTAGCCTAGGTTCTGTCTTACTCCAACTAAAAACAATAAAATCTCACAACAACAACAATAAAAACAAAAACAACCATAACAGGAGAAATGAAGGTGTCACAACAACAGAACAGAAACCCATGCAAAGGCCTGGAACAAAAGTTCTTCACTAAAGATTGTCTCCAGAGTGAAAACTAGAGACAATCGCTGTCCCTTTAATGTTTGTGCAGAAGCGGGAATTTCAGCAGCTGTTGCTTGTTACCTGTTTTCCTGATCAGCAGCACCAGCTGAAATTCCATCTTCTGTACAACCACTAAAGGGACAGGAGCTTTCTTTAGTTTTTATTCAGGCAACTCTATGCTGGAAAAACATGAGCAGGCACAAAATAAGTTTTCACTAGAACATTTTTTGAAATGTGGGAAGTCAGAGGTTCATCCAGATGGGCCATATTTCTGGTAAATGCTGGATTATTCTGTTTCTGAATTTCAAGAGATGTAATGCTTTGTAATGGTTGCTCCTGCGTCCAGTCATGTTCTAAATGTACCAGAATTTCACCTCCCCCTTTTTTCTTGACTGAGGTATGGTTAATTGTGGCATGGGTTGAGTTTTTGTCTTTCCCTCCATGACATCAACATTTCCTCCCGTGCTTCTTCCCCATTATCTCCATTCTTAGTTGGACACTTTCCCCCCAAATATTTTTTACAGGCCTAGTCAAAAGTGCCTTAGAAAAATGCAAAAAAGATTGAATCTCCCTTATCCAGAATACCAAAAATCCAAAATATTCAAAAATTATCTACATGGGTGGCTAAGATAGTGACACCTTTGCATTTTGATGGTTCAGTGCACACAGTGAACACAAATTTTGTTTCATGCACAAAATTAAAAAATATTGTGCATAAAACTACCTTTACGCTATGTTTATAAGATGTAGATGAAACATACATAATTTTCATGTTGAGATTTGGGTTTTCATCTCCAAGATATCTCATTATGTATATGCAAATATTCCAAAATCCAAAGCAAAAGAACAAAAACAAAATCCAAAACACTTCTAGTGCCAAGCATTTCAG
Source organism: Sceloporus undulatus (assembly GCF_019175285.1). NCBI lineage: Eukaryota > Metazoa > Chordata > Lepidosauria > Squamata > Phrynosomatidae > Sceloporus > Sceloporus undulatus. The sequence goes on from NC_056525.1 coordinate 172,162,140, forward strand.
AAAAGGGAGACTCAGTCTGTACCACTTTAGCATTGTATTTGTAGAAAGTTGAGAAAAAAAATAGAAGCTCACACTATGAATACAACACAGTGCAAAGGATGTGTTTAGGCTGAAATATAAGGCGGGAAGGAAGATCAGAGGAAAACCTCCTGTCAAAGGTCACACCCCCATTAGTGAGGTCAAACCCAAAAACACAGGAGGAAGCAAGGTAATGATACATGTGTGGGGATTTACCTGTTAGTATCAGAAAGCAGTGAGGAACAGATGAGTTAAGGTCATCAGCTGCAGGTGGAAGGACATGTTCTGGATGTGAGGTCTGCTGACTGGGAAACAGCAGACAAGTACTGTAAATGTAATACAGATTTCTTGAGACCAGGTTTGCCTATCTCTTTGACAGCTGATGTAAAAATGGCTTATAACAATACAAAAAGTGAAATAAACAATCTAGGCTTCTCTACAGTCCCAAACCCTGATGCAGCATAGCCATGTTTCTGCCCCCAACCAAAGATACATTTGGCTACTTTTTGCAATAGAACCAGTATTTCCAAGATAAAGGAAGCTGGTTGAGACAAAGACTCTCTTCCTGACAAGTCTTGTGAAGTTGTCAATGTCATGATAAGTGTACTGTGGTGATGCTAGAAAATATCAACACAGGCTTTATCCAGACTGGTAATTTGTGCTCCACTATTTAATGTCACTCCCCAATGTTTCTTGTCTCTTCCCTGTCCAAACACTGTCTTCATGATTTAAATAACATTTTTAAAAGGCAGCATATTTTGGCGCATTTCTGAGTCTCTTGTTTGTGATAGTTGTGATGTTAGATGTGAGTATGTCTAGCTCCTTGCACCCCTCCCTAATTTATCTCCAGATGTGTTTTCCAGAGGTGTCACAAACCTTAGGCAGTCTTTTTCTGTTTCTCCTCAAATGCCTTATTAGAATTTTTTAACTTTTATAAATCTCTTTAGAAGATTAGTGCTCCTGTGTTTTTTCTTGACATGAGAACATACATCTGTCCAACACTCCCTGTGTGAAATGAAGCACAGATGATGCAGAAAGACAAAGCAGGGAGTGGTTGACACAATGCCATCATAATATCTTATACCGTTAGGCTAATCTGTTAGATTTTTAAAAAATTAAAAATAGCTCTCTCCACATAGAAGATTTTTTTTGGAGACTTATTGGACAGGGAGAGAAATTATGTGCAGAAAATAAAACAGAACAAAATAATTTTATTTGGAAATAAAACCAATCAATACAGCAAATGAAAACCTTTTTTTACAGTGCTGAAACATTTCAGCTCTTAGTCAATGTGCTACTAAGAACCAGTGTACTGTATGTGTGAACACACATACAAAAATGCAAATGTGTTTGAACAGCAGCAATCTTATTGCACTCTCATACGTCTGTGCAGTTTTGCCTTGCTCAGATCTTAATCCTTATTGAAATCCTACTGAACCCCAGCTAATTTTAGTATGTGGGGACGCCAGAAGAAGCTTCTGAAGATTATCCTTTTATCTGGGTAGGTTTGTGTATGAGGAAGGGTCCTTTTGGTGCATGGGCACCCAGCTATAACACAGAACTGCAAATGTGAGCATCAGAACTCAGAATTGTCCTTGGAAATTAACTGAGAGACAGGGTGTTTGCTGAAGAACTTGTAAGAGGTGTTCCTGTTCACCAGCAATCTAGCAGTTATATTTGGAGGGCAAATCTTATAAATCTCCAAAAGCAGTTTCACAGAAAACATTATGCAGCACTCTAACCTGGGTGTTGATAGTCCCATTAATGTCACTAGCTACTGCCCCACTCCTCCCACTTACTTGCTCGCCAGACACCATCCCTGGTGGCCCAGTCACCCAACCACACCCTGTAAGGGTAGCTGGGTGGTGGCAGCAGTGGCAGACTCCCTTGCCTCCTGTCCCCAGCCACTGGGGGCTGGCTGGGCAAGTGAGGCAGTAGAAGGGGATGGAAGGGGCACACTTGCCCCCTTCTTCCTTGGGGAGAAAGCCAGGCAATGGAGAAGCCATGAGAGGTGTGTGTTTGTCCCTCCTCTTCCTCCTCCTCCTCTCTCACCTGCCCACCTGCCTGCTCACCCACCCAAGGCTGCTGAAGCTCGGAAAGTGAGGCAGTGGGAAGAGACAGAAGGGGTGCATGCTGCCTCTCCTCCTCTGCTTCCTTGGCCTCCTCCTCATGGAGAGACTTGGGGTAGGAGATAAGGGGCAGGCGCTGGGCAGTACCAGTGCACACACAAACACTGCAGGGGGGGGAACCAGGTGTCACCCCTCCTCTGAAGTGTCACCCGGTGTGATCTGAACCCCTTGCACCTCCTTAATGATGCCACTGATCATTGAACACTGTGACTGGACTATCTGTGTCCAGGACCTGTACTGTCATACCATCCTCAGGTGGTTAAGGGCACTCTGTACCACAAATGCAGGATGACCAGATGACCTAACCACAAAGGAGGACAAGGCACCACAAATTGTAGAACGTTCAAGAGAAACGTAGGGCATTACCAAACAAAAGCTAAAATCACTAATACAGTATAAATATAAATTCAGGCTTCTTAGCCGTGCTCAAAATGGAGGACATTTTGAAATTCTTCCTGGACAGAAGGCGGAAGTGTAGGGCATATCCTGGAAAAGGAGGACATCTTTGTCACCCTGCACACATGCCACTTGGGACTGAAAGGACAAAGATAGGTTTATCAACACTCCCAGAGTAACTTGATCCTTTTAGGGAATGTGGAACGCCATATAGAACAGATCAAACACCCATTCTCTGAGTACATGGACAATATTAATGCCCATGCATCTTAGCAGAAATCTGCATATGGTTTGTTACTTTTTGCTTCATCTACCAGGGGGGAAAACAGCTCTTGGTGCTCAAATTCCCCTTCCCACAATGGGAAGACCCAGGAGTACCCCTTTACCAGCAGGGTTGTCCAACTAATATTATGGAGCATTCTTGGTGCTGGACAGAGCCAGAAAAGGACATATGGTAGCATCAACTGATTTGATGGTGGAGAGAGATAGCAAAGGCTTATGCTTTGATATTTCATACAGAGTAGCTAAGACTTGGAGTTGGAAATGTGCAGGCCTGCCTCCAGCATTCTACAGTTGTCTGGCAGTAGGCATGTTGTTATGGCAGCTGTTGGAAAATGTTATGTCAGAGTGCCCTCTTTCCCTCTCTTCAGGATTAGATATTGTGTATGTATGTGCTTTTTAATGTACTTTTTGCAGCTAATATAAGCTTACCCTGCATAGCAAGCAGATGAAAAGTAACTTGCTGCACTGAGACCTTGGGTAGCTGAATGTCCTCAGATGTTATTTATGCAGTATATGGTACAAAGCCTTTCCTTTTAACAAAGCCATCTTGGGACCCATTTGTGGGAGAAGGGCAAGGTATAAATCAGATGAATGAATGAATGATCCTTTTCTAAATTTTGAACAGTAGTTTCCCTCCAGAAGAAGTTTTTTTTTTAGCTGAAGACATACTGACTTTTCCAGAGTTGGTTCCTTTCTTAAGGCTGAACTCCCTTTAGTCAATTTATATATCCGAAGTTCATGGGATTATATTATGCTTGGATTAAAGGAATTCTTAGAATGTTTCTGTTTCAAAGTATTATCTATTTAATAGCATCAATTAATTAATAAATAACAAATTATTATTATTATTAAATTAATACTATTTAGCATTATTAATGAATTACTATGAATATCTGTTTGCTGTGTACTGCCTGTTCACTAACCTTATCTGGTTAGCAATGAACACGTTTAAAACAATAAATTAAACCATCAAAGAATTAAACTGAATAAAACAAAGCACAGTATAAACCTGAAATAAATGTAACCATTGTGAAATGTGTTCATTTATTCAAGGACATGGAATACATGGAAACCTTTTGTTATTGTATACTAAACAAAGAAGTAAGATTTAATGACATTTGCTTCTCTTTTCTCTTCATTAGCATAAGCAAATTGACTAATTTTTAAAGGAATTAATATTCAGATTCTTCAAAATTCTTTGAAATGGCAAGGTCATTCAGCTCTAATTTCGCCAGACAATACAGACAAATACAATGGCAAGTGTTTCTGTAGTAATGGCATGAAATATAATTCTCAAGGGCTTTTGTAAACAAATCAGAAGTATAACTATAGTTTTAGTTTTACTGAAAACTACTGTTTCACCAATATGGGACAAAAATACGATTTGAGGCTACTTTTAGAAAGGCATATTCATATTTTGAAATTAATGCAGAATAAAAATGAATGGATTGTGGAAGCTAAGTCCTGTCTGCCAGACAAAATGCACATCATGCAAGCCATATCTTGGCTACTTTTCAGGTATGAAGCTCTAGCTGGGTCATTCCTCTTTAAAAACAAACAAACAAAAAAACCCACAAGTCAAAATATTCTATGAGAACCTTCTTGTCATGATGATGTAGTTACTATAATTGTTTTAAGCAACAGAAAATTATTTCCTGGCATAGTAAAACGATAAAACAGTTGGTTCCGTTACTCCCCCAAGTTTCTGGTTAACTTGTAGGTATGCTATGTAAGATGGCAGATATGTCTAACCTGGTTAGAGTAGTATTATATAAAAGGCTGCTCTTGGAAGCAAAATTCTAGTACCAAATTCTGGTTGGTATATCTAGGGGTAGCCCTGTAACCTTTCCAAATTGTGATCACCTGGTCAAAACATTCTTATCTGTCTCAAGCATTTAACATTAATTGTGGGTGTTTTGGGATGGTTGAATAGTATGAGTGTTCTCAGAGTTACTGCACTGATGTTACACTCTCGTTATGCTTACTTTTCTACCCAGGTACACCACCTTTGGATCCCCTTTGGGATTAAGGTGTGGTTTGGAATATTTTTAAATAAATAGATATATATCGATAATATGGTATTTTCAATTAGCCAGTCGCTTATTTTTTTAAAAAAATGTTGCTGATAATTTATCCCTGCCTGAAAAGAATAATAAATAGAAGAAATCTGAGAAGGAAAAACCACCCCTAAACCATGTAGAGTTGGCCTTCTGTATCCATCTATCCATGGGTTGAAAATATTTCTCACTCTCTCTCCCTCTCCCTCTCCCTCTCTCTCTCTATATATACACACACACACACACCAAAAAGCAAACCTTAATTTCGTCATTTTATATAAGGCAGACCAGTTTACTATAGCACTGCATTTAATGGTATTTGAGCATCTACAGATTTTGGTATCCATGGGGTGTCCTAGAACCAAGGGCTCACGGTATACTTATCTGGGCCTCTGGGCACAAATCATCACCACATTCATAGTAGGAAATGTGTACTTCTCTAACACAGAGATTTATATTTGTGTCAGAAAAAACACCACATGAATTACCCTTTTCACTGTGCATGACTGCAGAGGGAACATTTACCACATAGAGTTGCCAGGTGTACCTTATTATAAGGGATGACTCTTATTTGAAAGACAGAAAGCTTGTCTCTTATAGGGCTGTCAGGTGTCTCTTATTTGAGGAGTTTCAGGGTTGGAAAGCTTTTTCTCTTTACAAAGATTGAGCAATGCGACATCAATAATCCTGTATTTGGGGTTGTGAGCCTTTCATATAGACAGAAATTATATGTCATGTCATTTATGAATGTGGACAATATGCTAATTTTACAAAGAAAAACTGAAATCAATGCATTCATTTGCTATTTAGGTAGGACACGAACTTGCTAATATCAATAGCAATATCAGCTACATTTCCATACCGCTTCATACTGAACTAAGCAGTCTCTAAGCAGTTTACAACCTGTAAGCTAATTGTCTCCAACAAGCTGGACCTTGGAAGGATGCCAGGCTGAGTCGACCCTGGAGCTCCTGGCTGGAATTGAACCCACAACCTTGTGGATGTGAGTGAGTGGCTACAGTACTGACATTTAACCATTGCACCACCAAGATCAACCCTGCATATTATGAATTTTGGCTATCCTTTATTACTATTTTGGAAATTTGGCAACAGTATTACTACCACATGAAACCTGCAACAAAATGCTGCAGTACATTCTCTCACCTCCTGTCTGGAGCGTTCTTATTCAGGGTGCCAGCCAGCCAGCCATACCTTCTTCAGGGTAGTGTTATTATATCCAGATCACTTCCCCAAGTTGCAGGGCAGTGATACTTACAATATTTTGGGTTTGTTTGCAAAGAGCTCCCACGAGCTATTTTATAAAAGATTGTTTTGTGTTATTTTTATTTATTAATAGACCTAGGTGGAGGGCTTAGCGGCCTCTAGCACACTGTCTAATCCACTGTCTGTGGTCAGTTCTCCATAAAGAGGCACCTTTCCTTCTTCCAACAAACTCACCTGTGCTGTTGTTGAGTCTCACAGGGCTTGTATGCAGTAGTGGGAAACCCTGAACACATCCTGTAGTGGTTGTGACCCAGGCTCATGACATGCCACAGGCAATATAGGACATTTTACTGAAACTCTGGAGAAGAAAAAACTCCCCTTTACCCCATATTCAACTGGAAAATCCAGCTTGGCAGTGAGAACAGACCTATGTGGCTGGAAATACTCTGTACTATAGGACATTTGATCATAGTAGGATCGCTGTTTTCCTCCTGGTTGCTCTGATTTCACCACGGTAAATATGGCATTATCGAGATAGCTATAAATGGTAAAACTGTGCTGCAACTATAGGGTAAGTACAAAGTTTCCTGCTGGTCTATAGCAATAGCAAGTACATTTCTATACCGCTTATCAGTGAACTAGCACTCCCTAAGCAGTTTACAATGTGTAAGCCAATTGCCCCCCAACAAACTGGGTACTAATTTTACTGACCTACAAAAAGATGGAAGGTTGAGTCGACCTTGGGGCCCTCCTCTAGGAGTGAATTTACAACATTGTGGGTGCACTACCAGATTTAACCACTGTGCTACCAGAGCTCTTTGTAACTCCCTAGTCTCTGGAGTAACTCCATGTATTGTTTATTTTCACACATGCATATACTTAGCAGTTTATTGCACCACTAAAAAATCCCATCTTACCTCTCTTGAGTTGAATTCTAATTCGGGAGGCAGCTGGGTTCTATCACACAATTCACTGCCGAATTCTCCGGCTGAATACAGCCTGGCTGTATCTGGGCTTCCAAATGCGCTCAGGAAGCCACTTTTCAAAGTTGGGAGTTTTCCAACTTTGAAAAACAGCTTGCTGAGTGCTCCTGGGATCTGGGCTGTATTCGGCGTCAAATTCTGTGCAACAGAACTTGGCTGCCTTCCAAATGAGAATTCAACTCAGGAGAGGTAAAAACCTCAGGTTTTTAAAGCAGTACAATAAGCTCCTTAGTTGCATAAATTGGAAACTGTTTGAAGGCATACAACAACAAGAAACAACAATGTTCTTACTTCCTTCTCTCCTAAAAGAAAGAAGTTGGCACTGCAGCATGAGCTTTCGTAGATGCATTTGAGATGCACTATAGGAAAGCTCATGCTGCCAACTTCTTTCTGTCAATTAGTCTCCAAGGTGCAACAGGATTTCTCTACATATAGATTCTACAGAATAACATGGCTGTATCTTTGAATTCTTCCTTCTCTACTGTAATTAGTTTTTACTATTCTAATTCTATACATTTCTGATAGGATTCTTTGGCACTTCATATTCTTGGCAGCTTTCTTTGGTGTTATACATTCTTGTCAGGATTAAATGGATATTTTGGTGCTGCGTTTCAGGCAGGAGACTTAAACAGTTATAAATGTTATTTCTTGCTTGGGCAAGGAGATGGAACAAGAGACTTGCTGAGTTATGATTATGACAGTGGGGACTCACCTACCTTTGGACATAATATTGACTTGATTTTGTCCAGCATCCTCAGAAGCCTGAACTAGGCGTGCAGAAATGTTAAGTTCTGAGAGATGGAAATGGCTGCACAGAAAGATGCTTGTCCAGCCCTGTGGAAGCTGGGCTGCTTGAGTTTCCACCAAGCATAAGCTGATATTCACCAGTGCTCCATCTACTGTGCTCAGAAATAAATTGCATGCACATTTCCTCTCCCTGCTCCTACCTAAACTATATTAGCTTCATTCTCTCAGTCGTAATGATCCCGAAATGCAAACACATGAAGTGCAATTTTCTTTGTCTTTTTGTAACATGCTTCTACATATTTAGTGATTGAGATTCTTATCTGAACTGTAAGAGGATTAACAGAATATATTGTATGCTATCTAGCACATATGCACAAACAAGCCTGAATTTATTCTCCAGAAAGCGAGATCTTATGTTAATTTTTAAAATTAATTACTTAATAATTATTTCTGGAGTGGGTTAGTTGCTTTTTTAACATTGGAAAAGTGGAAATTTAAATTAATTGTTAAATAATTCACTAAAAAGACATGAGTTTTAAAAGAAACTATGGAGTTTACAAGATAACTGCATTTTGGATAGTTGCCATTGCCCTTGTTTGGATATTTTATTATGGGCTTTTTTATTTTTTTATTTCACACACACACACAAAATGCTTTTTTACTGTTGTTATCACAAAAATAAAAAATAAAAAATGCTTGCCACTGTAGTCCTGTGCATTCCTATTTTGAGGTAAATCTATCAAGTTCAATTGACCTACCTTCCAAGTGAAAGTGAATAAAATTACAGCCAATTTTTTAAAACTGTAGCAAGGTCAAAGTTGTTATTGTGAAAAGCAGGCATTGCAGATCTTCTGAATGTAAATAAGGTATTCACCAAACTATAAATCCCAGGAACCAACAGGATAGAGTCATGACAGTTAAAGTGGTATCAAGCTGCTTTATTTCTGCAAGCTCTGTCTCAAGCTCTTGTTGATGATTGTCCCAGAAAGCAGGTGATGGAGCTTATTTCTTTTGTACAGACACAAGAAGTCAACATTGAACTATGAGATCCTCCTCCTGTTGATAGTGTTGTTGTTATTAATTTATTTTATTCCTGTACACATTCCCTGGAAATAAGTCTCACTGAACTCAATGGGGCTTATTTTTGACTAGATGTAAATGACTTCACTATAGAAGTGCTATAGAGTTAGAGCTTAGAAATAATTCATTTTAAATTATTTTAACTTACATTTGTTAAAATTCCTACAACAAATTAAAAAATAATTACAGTATTTATTATCATTAAGTGTCAACTGGTATTATTTCAACAATTCTTACAACTTAAATTTGTTGTTGTCATTTTCAGTAATTTGGAATGATGCTTTTCAGCAATTGGACCATTATTAGACACCAAATCCATGAATGAATAACTTTTATAAAACTTTCCTGGCATGTTAAGATCAACCAGTTGAGGCTCTTTAACAATTTAATGTTTACCCACTAGCACTAAATCTAATGTTTCCAAAACTTTCAGTAAGAAATTCTGTCGGTCAGAATACTTCATTTATTGTGTTATAAGTGACATCTGACTCTACCATAGTAAAGTCTTCCAAACTGTTTTTTTTCATTATCATCCACTTCTTTCTTTTCCATCCAATTTATGGCCCCCACATTTAGGGACAGCAATTGAAAAGTATCAGAAGCTTTTTTAAATGTTGAACAGTCTATCTCATTCTCTGTAGTATTGCTTTCATGGGAGATTATTGGAGAAAGTCTGCCAATCAGCAGTTCTTTTTTCTGTGGCTCTTCACTTGTCTGAAAAGAGATGACTCTTTAGGCAGAATAAGCAAAAAATATTTTAAGTCTGGAGCATGGCTTTGGTGTGACTTCTGGACTCTTAGGACGCATGCATCATTAAAACACCATACCTCCACTGTGACTTGAAGCAGCTTTATTTTGGCTGTCTGTAACAGGCCAATATTAATGTGCATTTCATCAACATAGGAAGAGGAGATTCACTTGTTAATAGCAGGGCCTGTTTTGACTTACACATAAGAACCCTTTCCTCAAATCAGCAGAAATCTCCAAATGTGGCCAATTATTAGGTTGGCTGAGGATGATTGGATTTGTATGCCAACATATTTGGAGGCCACTAGTTTAGGAAAAGATGGCATTCAAGTGTGCATGTATAAAACTGTAGGTACATAGACCCTGCATGCATGTTTGGGCACCTTGTATTGTGCAGGATATAGATTCTTCAGAATGAACCTATATAGACATACACACACTCACAATTTGTATGCACCTATGCTCAATGTACAAAAGAACAGTCTTCTCAGAGAGCACCTACTTCAACCCCTGCTTGTAACCACATGAAGAACATCTGAACAGAACTATTGTCAAAATGAGCTTGATCTTTTCTTTCCATCAAACGTAGTGAATATTGACTTTAGTCCATTTTTACAAATACACATATGTTTTATGTACATATTCCAGCCTCTGCCTCTTTGCTTGTTTAGAAATAGGTTCTGCAAAGCAGGGAAAATCAAGTTTCATTTTAAAAAAGAAGGAACAGAAACTGCCCTAATTGAAATTTGTGTTATTGTTGTGATGATGATGACATACACATCCTTGATTATTAGATATTCAGATACTATAGTGAACTGGTTCAAATTAGTGGATTTCTTCTATTAGCAAGGAAAGATGTCCTGCTTTCATTGTCCTCTATAGTTTAATTATTTGCTTTCTTCCTTTGTTGATTTCAAGCTTTTCCAGTTTGGCTGGTGGCCTTCCTGTATGTACCAACTGTAGAAATAGATAATACATTTCTGTTTTAACTTATCTTTTCATACTAGTATTATTTAATTATTTTTAAACTTTTGTAATTAATGTTGTAGTTTTATCCTTTAAAATTCATTGTTAGTTGCCTTGAATCTCATTTTGGGAGACAGGCAGGATATAAATCCAATAAATAAATTAAGAATAAATGCATATACATTTTTTCTGTATTTCCATATGTGAAGGAAATCTGTGTTTTAAGGGGTACTAACTTACTGCATATACTTGTGTACAAGTCAATTTCTTGTGTAAGTCAAGGGCAGGTTTGGTGCCAAAATTATGAATTTTGCTATGACCCATGGATAGGTCAGGAGTAAAACTTAGGGGCATATAATAAACAAATATTTTTCTTTCCTTTATAAATGCATTCTTATGAAGAGCTAAAGAGAAGGTGTAGATTATTTTAATATAAAATTTGAAAATGGGCACTTTAGGACTCAAGAGAAAACACAGACAGAATAGGGCTTTTATTTTGGTGAATTTGGGTTACTTTCATATGTGGGCAAATTAATTATCTTCCATTCCCCAAACCAAATTCTAACCTATTCAGCAGATTTCCCTAACTTTTAAGGGGACCTTTTTAGGGTCATAACGGTTGCCAGGAAAAAGTGAGAGCAGGAAAGTCAGCTTCTACCCCCTCCATTACACATGCTGCTTTTTGAAGAGCAATTTTGAAAGAAGCAGGACAGAAGCAGTATCATGAAGGTGTTCTGGGATGGAGTTTTAGACATGAGCAATAGGGAAAGAAAGGGTGGGATGAGGTTACAAGAAATAAATTGAATTAAAGAAATAATGTAGTTCTCAATTGCACAGAGAGCTATTCTAAGATTAATATATACCTAACACCAAAAACCATCAACTTGGTATTTGAAATGTTCCAACTAGTTTTCAAGGTGACTTACCATGGTATCATCTGCTGTTCCATTTTTTGAAGTTGCTCTTGAGGATTTGATTATACCTTGTATCTGAAGCTCTTCCAAGATGTCTGACGATGTCTGTCTTTCTTTTTCTAGCAGGCCTACTGGTTTCCTGGGGAGTCCAACTCCACTGTCTTCATAAAGAAAAAAATAAAAATAAACCCACATCCTAATGAATGGGATATTTTGTCACCCCAATGTCATATTAGAATTCATTTAGAACTAGACTTACAAGGCAGGCATTTTATGACAATTATTGGCTCAAGAATTTAAAGCAATAACCATGCGTTTCAGCCGTCTGCCATGTTAAGGCTTTTTTCAATAGACAAAAATATCTGGGACACATATTGTCACAACAAATCTAATGCGTTTTTTGGAACTGAAGTGCTCTCACCTGTCCTGAATATAATGCCATGCAAGCTGAGGAATTCTTGGATGTGTCATTTAAAAACAAACTCTTCTAAACTATGTTTTATAACTACAGGTGAATTTACTTACCTGTAGTTGCAGATAAGCCAAGAGGATACTGAAATTAACATCTGAAATCCCGGAACATAGTCCAACAAATCCTTGTATGGACACTGCATTCTTGTTGTCTTCCATATAGTTATTTAATCAATCAGTACTAGGTACAGTTATTAAAATATCATCACTTTTTATCTTATTTCTTTTTATTTCTTACGATTCCTGTACCATTCTAGTGCTCATTTTTATGTGTTTTACAGTTCGTGGATGCAGGGCTCTGCATTTCAAAAAACCTCTCTGGCCCCCTCAAGAGGTCAGCTGGTGTGGTTTTCCTTTTCTCTTCACTTCTAGAAACATATTGGAGTGCCCATTGTGAATATAAATGTGCTTCACTTTAAATATGTGAATAAACAAGACACAGGATATATCAAGAAAAAGAAATGAGACAAAGCATTCTTCTGAGACAGCTGGACAAATACCAGTGGAGTCCCTTGCTGAACAGTGCAAGGCCCATTGAATATGGAAAGACCAAAAAGAGAGTCTTAGTGTAGTTAAAGCTTTCCTCTATTAAATAGAAAGTACTATTTTTATAAAGTAAGACACTAATAACCCACACCTGTATTTTGTTTAGTATTTCCTTGTTCCAGATGCTTTTCCTGCAGTTTTCCTTGACATGAACCATCTTCATTTATTGACCCACTTGAAGAGATACTGATTGACTCAAGAGATGCATCCTTTTCAGCCTATAAAATAGCAACATTAGCATTTAGCTGTAAAACTTTGCAGCCATATACATAAACCCCGCCAACACTGTGGCATTTGCCAGTGTTCATGGCTCATTTGTATAAGTTTGTTCTTGTTCTCCCAAAGTCTGTTACAGAGGAAGGGAAGGGCTGAAATGGGTTAGCCTAGTTCCCCAATGTATCAGTAGAGAAGGGTGATAGAAAAGAAATTCTGGATATTTAATTGTTTATAAGTATAAAATACAGGCCTACAGTTGCAGAGATTAAGAGAGGCTACTATAAGCAGTTAAGGTTCCCTTTGTATTCCTTCCTGTCTTATTTTATCTATCCATTTCTTGCCTACAGACCAATTTTTTTCAGATTCGACTTGCCTCTTCTTTTCCTAGCCTACCTCTAGTCTTGTAATTTTAGCCGAAAGAACCCATCCATCCCTATCAGACTTCTAGTTTCTTTAATAACTACTCAATTGTTACTTAAATGATCTTTGACACCGATAACAAATGTTCAGTTTCCATATAAGTTCAGTAATAAATAGGATGATAGCTAGCATGGTGTAGTGGTTTGAGCATAGGACTAGGTTTCTGGAGGCTAAGGTTCAAATCTTCACTGAGCCACAGAAACCCACCGGGTGACTTTGGGCAAATCACAATCAAAGGCAGATTCAAATCTTCTCTGAACAAATCTTGCCAAGAAAGCTCTGTACTGTAATAGGGTTGCCTTAGAGTCACCGTAAACTGGAAATGACTTGAAGGCAAAAAACCAACAATAAATAGGGTAGCCTCTTAGGTATTGCCAAAAAGGAGGAACTGGGTATCCAAAATAGGAAGACAGTAATTTGCATAACATTTGCATGTTCTAATTCACACACAATGATACAAATCTAGGAATAGCTACTATACTTGAAACAGAAATACAGTGCATTTATTTTTGTGGAGGAGGAAGTGCCCAGGTGACCTGTGTGCCTATTCACCCTGTTATCCAGGTACTAAACAATTGATGGACAATTTTAAAATCACTTCTTATGGTTATTTATCTTCAATCTGAACGTGGCCTGGGCAGCTCCTTCAGCCAAACTTTGTTAAGGCCCTCGCTAATTAGCCGCATCCTGTTTTTACATTCATCGCCCTTCATTTGAAGTCTCTTACCAAAGTTTTACGGTAGTTTCCTTATGTTTTTGCACTGAAACATCTTGAATTTTGTACACTCACCCACAATTGTGTAACTGACTGTTGTGACCCCCAAACTCTACACTGCTCTTTTCACTTCGAGCCTAACCACCTTACAAAAGTAAGCTGACATGAAGTGGTAGAGGAGCAGATTTCTGCCTACCTCTCCACATGGCATTGTAGCACATGTGTTTTTCTTCCACTTGTAAAAGTGTGTCTTTTGCCAAACGGATTTTCCCAGCACAACAAAAGACACTCTTTTAAGACTGTCTCCCTCGGGAAGAGAACAGAAGTGTTTTGAGGGCATGTAAATAGCTAAGCAGAAAGCCACTTTTCTGACACTGACACTGACACTGTAAAGTGATAGGGTTTTTGGCCTGCATCTGCATGGCAGAAATACTCCGATTTGACAGCACTTTTACTGCCATGACTCAATGCTATGGAATTCTGGGAACTGTAGGTTTTTTTTAATCATTTAGCCTTCTGTTTCAGAGAGTTCTGATGCCATAACAAATGACAATTTGCAGAATTTCATAGCATTCAGCCATGGCAGTTAAAGTGGTATCAAACTGGATTATTAATGCAATGGATATGCAGCCTTAAAAATAACCTATGCCAAAGTTAGTTGTACCAAAAACTACAGGTTTTTGCAGTAAGTTGTACCAAAAACTATGTCCCTTTAAACTGTGGCATATTTTAATTAATGTGTTTTAATTGATGTCGTTCATTGTTTATTTGTTGTTTTTCCCCACCTTGATCCATGAGGAGAGGCAGGTGAGAAAATAATAATAATAATAATAATAATAATAATAGCAGCAGCCTTAAGAATGTGATACGTGTCAGAGCTGGAGAAGAGATGGAATTAAGCTGAATGCTATTTCAGTTTGATTTTGGACACAAATGGAGGCTTAGAAAGTGGAGAGTGTTTAGCTGGAGTTAGCTGCATTGAGACTTCAGGTCCACGTCACTGCTTTAGAAAATCTGTTTCAAGAGGGATGATTTTGCTGTCTGGCTTCAGGAACCTATTTCCAGCCATTATGCTTTACTAGGATGTATGTAAATAAGGCATACTTTTAAAAAAATACCGTCATTCTCAGTTGATCTCTCATCTAAAGAAAAGTAAAACGTGTAGTACTGACCTTGGAATGCCACACTATATGTGGAAGTAGAGAACGTTTCAACAGCTTATTACCTGTGTTGGAACTTCTCTGCCAGGGGGTGGATTTTTGGGTGATGCCTCCTCCACTGTTACCCCACTAGATGTATTGCAGCCCATGGTACAACAAGAGCCAGTTTGGAAGCAGAACAGGCAGCTTTGCCTCCTGTTTTTCATAGAAACTATGCAGGCATTGCACGATCACTATGGATTTAAGCTGTTGTCAAGGCCTGTTGCTACAATAAATCACACCCAGAAAAGAGCTTTTGTTTAGGGACTAGCACTCAACGTCTTAGTCTAAGTGACCATGCTTAGACATGGACAATAGTCTCTGGCCTCGTGTGGACAGCAGAAGGGCAGTAACAAAGTATGGCGAATTATGCAAGGCTCTTAGCTTGTTCCACTAAAGATGGGAAAACACTTTTAAAAATACTGTATTTTTCACATTTTATCGATATGCTTTGTCTGGGCTGCAAAAACTAACCAAGCAATGTCTTTTAAAGAATAATGGAACCCTCCAAAGAAAATGGGACTTATCTATAATAATACAAGAAACTCTGTGTCTTTGCCGACAAATGCATATTGATACATATTAAAAACTATAGATCTGAGACCATGAATTCATAAAGTCATAGAGAGTTGAAAAGAACTCCCAGGATTGTATAGTATGGACCACTGCAAGAAATCACAGCTAACATATACTTTCTGATATTTCATACATAACAATACTGTATTTCTCTGAGAGATGGACATTCAACTTCTGCTTAAAAACTTCCAATAAAGGTCAGTCCACCAGTCCCAGAGGCAGTCTACTTCACTTAAGACACTTCCAAAATAACAACAACAAATATCAAGGAGGCCCTAGGGGTGTGCACCTGAATCATTTAAAAACACACAAATTTTTAATGAATTTAAATGTGTTTGTGGAGATTATCACATGGGGGTTATCCCATCCTTGTCCCGTTCCTGTGTTGTCCTTTCTACGCGATTGCGGGAAGGACTTTCAGATAATGTCTCACACATCCCGTCACATCTGGGAAGTGTGAATGACCATGATCATGCAAAAGACTTTCAAATGACATTACGCAAGCCTGTCATTAACCCATCATTAAAGCGACATTAGTCAGCATTTTACATTAACAGACGTTTGCATTATTGCAATGCTGCTTTAATGACAGGTTTATGGCGGGATCGGCACTATGACTTGAAAGCCTTTTGTGCTATCATAGTCATAGATGGGATAAGGATGGGAAGCAATTCCATCTCTATCCTGTCTGTGTGCTTGAATCCCGAGTATTATTTTCAGTTAATAGGTGGTAGATCCCCCTAACCAACACATAGCTTTGTAGTTTGAAGCTGGGATGTACAGGGACAGAATTATAGATTTGTCTCCTTTTCCTTTCCACTCCTGGTGGGCATGGCATAGGCAAACCACTTTCTCAGGCAGCAAAAGGTACACCACAGCAGCGGTGTTCGTGAGCATGGCTTTATTTAGATGGGGCGGGTATAATGTTTTCAACTCTGTATAACTCTGCTTGAAGTTTTTTGGGTATCAAACCATGGACACGTTTATAACAATAATAGAGGTTGTGTGTCTGCCAGTCAGGGTCATAGCGCCAAGGCCACAACATCTTTTCACACCTGAAACTTGGTGTGTGTACTAGGAAGACTGGGATGCATGTCTATTTGGGAGGCTTTCTTTCTTTCTTTTTTTTGTAATGCATTGGTTAATGTTAATAAAATGTGTCCATGTGTTTGTTTCTGTGGAAAATAAAACCAGCATTTCTCTTTGTTCATCTCTTCCCTATCCTTTAGCCCCTTCTGAAAGATTCAGTCCAGCCAAACAACAGGTCCACCACACAACACAGGCTGATCTTGCAAAAGCAGAAGGCTGAATAAATAAACCAATGCAGGCTACATTCATACATACTGTATAAGCCATTATCTGCCTCCATGAATGAAGACTTTTAATTAAGCCATGAATGGTTGCATGAATGGGTAGAAGGTAAATTGGATTAATACATCTGTGGGTGACTTTCAGTAGATACTGTAGATCTACTGCATATGATTGTTTAACTATAGCACAACAACAAAATAAATCACCCTTGGCCAGATGTCTAGCTACTGCTGAATTAAGGGTTTTCTTTGTGTTGGTACTATGGGGAACAGTAGCCATACTTCTGCAAGGAAGAGGTATGGAGGCAGGATGTATGAATGAACAATAGCCATGAATGTGTACCCTATCCATTTCTACATCTGTCTGTCTGCTTAGCTTTCTAGAGTCCTGGGGATATGATGCAGATCATTTTCTTAGTATGCTAATAAGTGTATACATAGTAAAAACCAGCAGAGGGCAATAATATCTCAGTAGAGAAAAGTTACAAGAACAGCATTGCATTTATGCTAACATTAACTACAGCTGAACGATATTGTTCATATTGTGTGGCATGTTCATCTATAATACCAGTATAAGCATGAAATTCTTAAAAACATTAAGACATGTTGACCACACATATTAGTCTTTTTTTAAAAAAAAATAGATAGTAAATACTTCTGGTTTAATACATATTAAAAACATATTTCAATAGATTCTTCCCTTTTCAGAAATAAATTTACAGTTTTATTTTAAAAGAAATAGAAGACCTGTCAAAAGATATTTGACAATCAAGCACATGGAGAACAGATTCCTGATTCCTCTAAAATTCCACATTTTAAAGTCTAACTGCAGTCAAATGCAGGAGTTTGTCAATTCACAATATTTGTGAATTAATTAAATGAAATATTCAAGGTATGATGTGGAACTTGAATACAAATCTTTTATGCAGTTATATCCTGTCTGTCACATTTTTAGGGCAGGCCCCTTATGCTAGTGGACAGATTGGGTTGATATCTTAATTCACTTCTTGACTTTAGACCTTAAAAATGCCTGACCCTCTTATAAGGTGAGCTATATCCCCTGTCTCATGAGTCAGAGTTGAAAGGTATCATCATACACTACACATCTCTAGCTGGATATGAGATTTCATAATTAATATCTAGCATCTGGCATGTTTTTGGAGAGGTCATGCTGACCTATGGAGCCTAGGGAAGGGGCCACACTGACCTAAGGATATGTGGATGAGTTTGCTGATCGACTTCAAACCTCTCCCCGTAGGGTTGCCATAATTCTCTAACAGGGCTCTTTGCACTTCCTCTCATGGAGAGTAATTGCAAAGTCCCATCGCAAAGCAGTTAAGGACCATACCTCTACCTCAACCTGGGCTGTGTTCCTATTCACCCTTCCTGTCTAACTATCTGGGTATTGTCTCAAATCCAATCAGTGTTTTCTCACTGTGGAGTTAAAGCCATCAGCTGTTCCAGATTCCGTTTGTCAATTCCATGAGAAAACCATCAAAACTTTGTTACACTGTGTGGTTAACAGTGAGCACCCCTTGAGAGTATGAAATAAGATATAAATATTCGTCCTAGCTCTAGCTCCATGTGTGGACAGAGGGTCCCTCTCCACCGTGTTGCCCTCAGATGTTGTCTGAGATGTTCTCCATCTTCTGTGGACCTATCTTCAGGAGTGGTAATTACTGACCTTTCTAATTCTTGATTTCTCAGTATCCAACCGTTCACACCTATCTTTCAGTCAGCTTGGCATGGTGCTTAAGGTTGCATTGGTTTTGTATGTTTGTGTGCCTCTTTGCACATTTCTATATAAAACCCTTCCATTTAGTAAAATGGAGTCTCTTTGCAGTTAGTACTGGTATGCACAGGTGAAAAGATCCCTGAAGTTACCCTCCTCTTGCAGACCTTCTTTTGAATTATAATTTCTCCAAGATTCTTAGGTGACACTGACACTGCTGGCGGGGTCCCCCATGTCCCTCCACCTTTTAGGATAACAAGGGACAGCAAATAACACTCCTTTCACTGACTGGAGGGCTCCTATCTCTTCTTCTTGGAGGGAGGTACTAGCACAATCCTGTTCACTCCTGCAACAAAAACTATGGGCATAGGCAGTCTCTGAAGATCTCTTACCCAGAATGCCTGGTTCTGAGAAATGTTCCCTTTTGCTGCGAGATTTCTTCAGCCACAGTAATTCTCCAGAGAACCTGTCAGCCTCATGTCTTCACAAAAAGATGTAGAGTTGGCAGCAACAGGAATGATGGGGGTGGCATATTTTCTCCCACCTCGGGATAGCTTGTGCCATTGCTGATCCTAGCAAAGACTTCAGGGGTGTTGGGAATGGAGGGCTATTGCCCTAAACCAAATAGTGCACCAGATGAGTAACATCTACAAAACTTCTCAGTTTCTTTAGTTTTTAAATATCACTTCCTCTTCTTGTCTTGGCTACTCAAGACAAGAAACAGCCTTGTCTTTGCTGGGCTAAATCATTTTGTTGTGTGTGTATGTGTTTTCAAGTTATCTGTTGATATATGGCAGCAACCCCATGAATTTCATAGAGTTTTCTTAGCCAAGGAATATTAAGAGGTGATTTTGCCAGATCCCTGTCTCAACTAAAATCAATGGGACTAACCAATAGGGTTGAAACCACTGTCTCTCTAAATTGACCCTGGCTAATTTATCCTGGGATTGGGCAGATCTTGGAGAAGTTATTCTTTTTGGACTACAGTCTCAGAACTCCCCCCCCCCCCACAAGCCTGCACCATCATAAACTCTGACATGGTTTAGTACCAATAGGGGGGAAGAGGAAATAGTTCTATTTATGTACCAGTGACAAATCTGGCTGCTGCGTTTAGAACCAATTGAAGCTTCTGGACTTGGTACAAGGGTAGCCCCAAGTAGAGCGCATTACAGAAGTCTAAACGAGAGATTACCAGTGCAAGTACCAGTAATTAGCATGCACATCTCAGCTGGGAGTTCACAGATCAAACCTTGTGAAAACCCATCCAAGTCAAAATGTGCCTTCTCTAAGACACATGCTTTCAATTCCCTGAACATCTGTTACAAGAAGTATAACGAATGCTGTTGCAAACTGACGAAGGAAGTTGCATCAGCTGCACATTGCTCAGTGGTACTATGACAGCAAGAGCTATTTTTATTAGATCTGACAAAGCTGTCCTACAGCATATGCTTGGATGAGATGCAATGGGGACGAAATGGAAAATGGCATATTCTCAATCTTTTGTAAAATCACAAAAGCAAAGAGTTACTTCTGAAAAATAGAAATTAATTACTTGGGTCTTAAAACTGTAACTTTAACTAAGGCCGGTTACACACTGGCACTTGGGACGTCCGCAGGACGTCCCATTTTAAAAAAGGGGTGTCTCTTCTAGACGCCCATGGGTCTAATACGGACTCTGTCCATACAATATCGCGCCGGCCGTTCCACACGGCCGGCGCCATCTTTACGTATCGGACGCATAGCGTCAGAATGTGTCGCGGTGCCTATGACGTCGCGAATGTGCCAGCGGCGCCTCGCAATGTCATAGAGGCGCCGCAAGAAGGAGCTCCATTTTGGAGCTCCTTTTTTGCTCCGTGCGGGAGCCGCGCGGTGTGGCTGCTACAGCTCCCGCACGGAACAAGCGGCGGCGGCGGCGGCAGACCACCTCAAAGCAGCAGTCTATAACCCGCCTAAGTAATGTGCCATGTTTTCAGCCCACTGAAGAAATTCAGTCTTAATCCTTGGTATCTGGTCAATGACTTTTTTTAATTTGAATGGGTAGCTTACAAGCAATAGAAGAAAACAGAAATGCCTTACTCATGGTAAAGCTCAGGCCATTATTGTGACTGTGTTGGTGTATACCTCTGTGTATGCAGCTGTATTCACACACATCTATAGGAGTGTAATATAAGCAACATTTGTGTTCCTCATAGTTTTTGAGTTGAGCCTCTGCAGAGCAGCCTGTTTAAATCTTTGATATTAAATTATTTTAGTCAGGTCTGAATTTCCAGTTGTTGAACGGCTTCTATTGTCTTAATGGAATTATTATTTACTCATGATTGTGGGAAAGCTTCTGGCATGTCGGCAGCTTTCTAACCAGACAGGAAGTCTCTGTCTGGTAGAAGACCTTGGTCTAGTCCTTCTCTTCTTATAAATTGCCAGACCTGTTGGTTGAAAAGATTAAACCAAACATTTCCCTATGTGTACAACCAGTTTCACTGTGCACCTTGGATCATTGATAAATACTACTGAATAGTTGAGATCAGAATCTGTTCCATGTTTCCCTGATTTGTGTGTGTGTGTATTTGTTTTTAATAAGACAGACACATGAGCTTTTTCACAGGGGGAAAAACTGAGACAGCATATCATGTACCATGGAAACAGCAAAACAAAACTGGAAGGACAAACTATTGAAGTGAGATGTTGTCTTTGTGCACAAATATTAATTTCAATCAGGGTGAGTAGGCAGGTTGAATTGTATGAGTCTGTTCCATACATAGCAAGTGGAGAAATCAGTTTGCTTTTCTCTGAAAAGCATCTGCCTCTAGACTGGAAGGTGGTGACTATTTTTAAATCTCATGGCAACATTGCACAGCAACTGCATCTGAAACAAGTTTTCAAATGACTGGTCAGAGTAGTTGAGGGATCAGATTAAAAACCGTAGCAGGGATGTGAATCATGATGAAATGTGAGACGAAATGAGGTTTTGCTGAGTAACGATTGGGGAAAAAACCCCACACCCTCCATACAGAAATACAACAGCATGTCAGCATTGCAACATAATCATAAGGGAGGGGTCGGAAGCTTCCAGATGGCTTTGATTTAGAAGATCATATGTGACATCCTAGCATATTTAATCTTTGAAGTACACATGGGCAGACTACTTTGGGTCACCTGGAGCCCTAGTAGACCATATGATAAGCAATTTGAACTGCTCGGTTGGCAGGACTATTCTATAGTATAGAAGAATTATAGGCCCCATACAGACAGGCCAAAATAAAGCTGCTTTGGGTCACTTTGGAGTTATCCTGTTTACATGATGCGTGTATCCTAAAAGTCTGGAAGCTGTGCCAAAGCCATGCTCCAGTTCTAAGGACTGGAGTGTGGCTTTGGCACAGCTTCCGGAATCTTAGGACACATGCATCATTTAAATAGCATACCTCCAAAGTGACCCAAAGCAGCTTTATTTTGGCCTGTCTGTATGGGGCCATAGTGTCCGCAGAGAAAGATGTTTATCTTTTTTTGGGAGTGTTGTTCCTGAAGTCCCATTTGTTGGTAACTGAACCATCTTTGAAAGTTTCCATTTCACTGCGGCTTAGCAAAGCCTCATTCTCTAATTCTGAGCCTTTCTCCTTTCTTCCACTTTGCCAGTTCTTGATGACTACCTATATTTTTCAGAACATATACTTTCAGCTTCTTCCTCTCATACACATCCTTAGGAAGAGATTGTCCGGCCCATTCCATCTTTCCAGAGATTACATTTTTGAACTATAATTTCCACAATATCCATGGCCACTGGCCAGTAAAATTATGGGAGTTGTAGTCCAAAAAAGTAATATTCCCATACTCTGCATTTGAGCAATCTTGCTATATCAACAGACCAACATAAAATTAGGACAACTTTCACTGCACAATGTATCAGATGAAGCCATGCATCTTTAGAATCTCTGTTACACATTTGTAAAGTGAAAACTATTTGGGGACTGGAATGTCTAACACTGTGAAACAACAGACACACCCTTAGCTTCTATTTTCTCTAATAGAAACATCTCTCCCAAATGTTTGGAGGGCTGGGAGGGGGGCTGCTTTGGATCAGATCCATGGTCAAAGTAAGGAATTAAACTCCTGCTCCTCTCATGCCATGGCATCACTCAGAAGTTCCCAGAACTGCTATTTACTGGGGTTTTTTTGAATAGCAAAATTACTAATTGCATGAATAACATCAAAGCTATTTTGGTACAGTTGTATTCTTTATTTTCCCAGGATAGTTCTTTATACTAAAATTTGTTAATAAAAGAATTCAAATGAAAGTACAAAGAGGATTATTTAAGACCTTAAACACTCTTAGTCTTCTGAATAAATTCTGTGCTCATGTAACAGTAATGTGACCGTCATGTTTTGTCTACACTACAGATTTTGCAAGAACAGTTATTGGTAAAAAAACAGTGTGAAGAGAAAGAACACCCTGTTACTGTTACAAATGAAAATAAGTGGAAGGCAAACATGCCATTCAAATATAAACCTCTATGTCCTGTATTCCAGTTGCTGATTAGAAAAATAAATACAACTTTCAGATATTAACACACCATTTTTATCTTTTGTATCAAAAAGGAATTTTGTTCCTGAACCTCAGATTTTGTCTGGTAATAGGTTTGACTCTCTTTCCACACCCAGAGTGGTTTGTACCTTTAAGAACTGCTTGAGAAGCAGATATTAAATAAGAAGTTTCCTAATACAATCTCCATTGAATCACTGCCCGTCTTAACACTTCACAGATTCTCTTGTCAGGACTATGTGACAATCCTAAACTGGGAGGCAATTCATTTCGGAACTGACTGTTGTTAAAGATTTTACTGCTGTCTCTTTTTATAATAGTTTGGCTGCTATTATATTATATTAATATAGCCTAGAAATATTTTGAACATACATGGATACATTTGTTGAGAATTCAGGGCCCATGATGCTACTGCGGGGTGGGTGGGGGGAAGCAGCTCCATGCCATCTTGAAGTAGTCATCCAGCAGAGATTTTCCAGGCAGTAAATGGATTGTTACTGGTTGAATTTATCAGGGATGTAATAGAATTCTCAGAGACTTGCTGTAACAAATTTGCAAGGGACCTTGATGGTAAAGATGCTCATATGCTTCCTGAACCAGATGACATTATTGATGCGGTTTCCATGGAATCATCCAAAGTGCTGTCTTGTCTGGATGTTCAGCTGATGAAGCCTGAGACTGTAGGCACAGCGATTGGAGGACTTGTGGCAACCACCTGTGTGTTAATTTTTGCCCATTTTTGCTTTTAATATTGAGCCAGAGGGGACTGCACAACTTACTTATGGTGTGGTTTCACTGCCCATGAAAGAGTAGATATTTAGCTCGGAAGAGATGGGCTATTCCCAGATCCCAGTTCCAAGTTGGTGGCATAAAAGTGCCTTTTACTGTCTTCCACTGGTTGACCAGCCATAATATTTATTATTTTATTATTTATTTTTATGTATTAGTTCTTAAATTTAATAGTTCTTAAACTGGGACAATCTGGCTACTATGTCCACGTAAACTCCATTCAGGATTACTGTATGTGGGTCTGATCTTGAACATCAATTCAAAGCTTAAACTAATACAGAATATGATGCCAGAATCATAATGGATTTAATGGGCCAAATGGGTTTATTGGCCCATTGATATGGCCAAGTGGAATCATATTATGCTGATTCCAAGAGAGTCACACTTTCTACCTCTTTGCTCCTCAGCCTAATTCAAGGTGCTGATTCTTACCTGTTATGACTTAATAGCCTAGAACTCAAATACCTGAAGGTGTACTCTTTACTACCCTGCCCATAGTTTATGAGCTTTCCCTGAGACCTGTAGACTGTTGTCTGGAGAAGTTTGTTATGTGGCACAAGACAGAGCACTTTTTCTGGATTATTTTCTCCACAGCACTGACATTAAAATCTTTTCAGAGCCAGGATAAAAGTTTTTAATAGGCTCCAGAATTTTAAAGTTCACTCTATTGTTCAGTCTACTTTGTGTATTTTGGCTGCCTCTAAATTATGTGAGCTTTGTTTTTACTTTGATATTGCATTTGTACTTATATGTAGCCAGCATGGCATAGTGGTTTTTAATGTTAGACTGTGACTCTATAAGGGGAAAAAATGATTCCTCATTCAGCCATGAAACCCAGTGGGTGACCTTGGGCAAGTCACAGTCTCTCAGCCTAAGGGGAAGGCAATAGTAAGCCTCCTCTGAACAAATCTTGCTAAGAAAACCCCACGATGAGTTCATTTTAGGGTTACCATATGTTGGAAACAACTTGAAGGTATACAACAACAATATATGTAGCTGAACAAATCTTGCCAGGAAAACCCCAAAATATGTTCATCTTAGGGGTGCCATAAGCTGGAAACAACTTGAAGACAAACAACAACACGTTGTTTTATTCATGTTTGCTGTATGATTAGTCAGGTATCTGTGATGGTGAAAGGTTGTCTAACAATATTTCTTAGTAACAAACAAACTTCTTGGTAACATGAACACAGGCATCTTTAAAAACGTGAATCCATTATGAGAACAGTGAACCAGTATTATTTACACAAATCCCAAGTCAGGGCAACTTAACCTGGAGATCATACTGTGCTCAAGTTAACTTTTTGGAACCAACTTTAAGAGATGGCTACATAAAAATACACTGTGGTAGTACATCTCAACTGTCTCCTAGCAGAGTTTTTTGTTTCTTTCAAGAGAAAATGCTTCTTTCTTACAGACAGAATATGATGATTCTGCTCTGTGTATTCAGCTAAAAGCCTATCAGTATAAAAAAGAACAACTCTATCAACTAATACAGCATCTGTTATTAGAACAGTAGCAAGCAAGCCCTGTTGGTTGTCAACAAATTGCTTCCTGAGCTTGTAAGCACTGGATATGGATTCACTGACAGAAATAAAAGATCCATGTGCGTGAGGGAGAGGGGAATATTAAGTTGCAAGAACCTTTTATAAATTATGTTAAATACAAGTCAGCCAAGGACTCTGTAGTAATAATTATTTAACAAGCCTTGAAGACTAAATTTTGCATGCAGAGCCACTCATTTGCCAACTGAAGACATGTTGATTGCTTCCTTCCATTGGAGAGCCTGCTTCCAGCTATAACATACCATAGTGGATTGGAAACAGGGCCAGCCTTGCCATTAGGCAGAGTGAGGCAAGTGACTCAGGTGGCAAATGATGGGCAACATCCAAACTGTTCCTCATGATGTCCATCTCTGTTTTGCTTTGTTGGAAAGCAGGGCTGTGTCTGTTATGCAACATGTTATATGACTTTCCCAAAATAGCCTGATGGTGGACATTATCTTATGACCACTGCTAATGTAAGATTCAGTTGCCAATCCGGTCTGCAGAATAGGGAAGGAGTCTTATCTTGCCTTTCCTCTCAAGGAGCAAATTATCTTTGGCTAGTTTTGGCATGGAAACAGTGGTGCTTTGTGGAGCTCCCCCACTGTTTAGTCCATTAGACACCCATGCCTGAAAGCATTTCTTTGGCTTTGTGGGGGCTTTGCAGGTCTCTAGAGCCCAGCTAGGCTCCAAGATAGCCACAGGTTTTACTGTCACCCAAAGCTTTGAAAAGTAACTTTGGGAGGTTGAGTTTAAAATTCTGCTGCTCCAGAGAAGAGGACCCGGAACAATGGATGCAAGCTACAGGAAAAGAGATTCCACCTCAACATTAGGAGGAACTTCCTGACAGTAAGGGCTGTTCGACAGTGGAATACACTCCCTCGGAGTGTAGTGGAGTCTCCTTCCTTGGAGGTCTGTAAGCAGAGGCTAGATGGCCATCTGTTGGGAATGCTTTGATTTGGATTTCCTGCATGGACTGGATGGTCTGTGCGGTCTCTTCCAACTCTATGATTCTATGATTCTAAAAGGTAACTTTTCTCAGTCAACTGTTCTGTTCCTTCACAGAGCCATTTGAGATCCTGGAAGTTGCATGTATTGAGAAGGCTGCAGTCTATATACTTAAACCCAACCTATTTCCAGAGTTAGGATTGTCTTTGGATTCAAAGGAAATTGGAGTTGCTCCCTCTTTTCTACAGAGTATTGCAGAAAGATACCACCAGCGAGGATGGTTAGTTTGGAGGCTTGTTCGCATCAGGGAAGGGACTACTGCTATTCCTCCCCGTTCTCTTTCTGCTTCCTCTTCTTTTCTATAGGCCGAATCTGGCCCATTAAGCCTGTTTGGTTAGAGTCCCTCCCAGCACATTTTAAGAGGCATTGCGGTTGAGTGGTAAGTACCAGAATAAGACTGGGGAAGAACAGGTCCACATCTCTACTCAGGGCAGTGATTCCCAAGATGCTCATCATCTAGACTCTG
>NC_056525.1:172204208-172227683 GCF_019175285.1 Sceloporus undulatus
GCTATTTCTCTTAAAGGTTTGCTTTCCTGTTCGTATCTGATCCCAAGAGGCATGTGGAACCAGAGACTAAGGACATTAGTGCCCCCCTCCCACCATTTCAAAGAGCATTTTAGCAAAAACACAGCATTTCAAGTCCCACATTTCCCACACAATTATTGCTTTGAAATCTCTGCAAAGGAAGGCACTAGATTAGAACAAGTTCGCCAAATGCATTCAAAGCCCAAATGCGGCTACGTGTCAGAGGGTCACTCACTGTCCAGTTGCCTTCACCCACGATGGTCTTGGATTGTTAATGGAAAACGCTGGTCCACTTATTTGCATGGAAGTAGATAAATTTGGTCCAGTAGCAAAAATAAAAGTATTCCTTCCTTCCTTCTTTCCTTCCTTCCTTCCTTCCTTCCTTCTGCTGTGATAAATAATACTAACCTCAGCAGAAATCAACAGACGCTTGGGAAACCAAAGCTCCTGTCCAAATCCCATTGAATCACTCTGCTTAGGATAAGGCACTGAATTTAGCCCAAATTCCCCTCCGTTGTTCGATCTTCTGTCCTTTCTGTTCATTGGCCTCCTAATCCTTAATAACAGCCAATGTTTATCAGTGACTTGGATGAAAGAATAGAGGACATGCCTATGAAATTTGCAGATGGATCCAGATTAGGAAGAGTAGCTAATACCCCAGAGGAGAGGATCAAAATTCAAAATGACCTGAATAGATTAGAAAATGTAATCTAGCCAAAATCTAGCCAAAGTTAACAACATGAAGTTCAGCAGGGAGAAATGTAAGGTACTACAATTAGGCAGGAAGACATGGAATTCATAGATATAGGATGGGGGGATCCATGCAAAATGGATCTAGGAGTCCTAGTAGACCACAAGTTGAACGTGAGCCAAGAGGGTGATGCAGCAGCCAAAAAGGCCAATGCGATTCTAACAGGAATCAATAGCAGTAGAGTGTCTAGATCAAGAAAAGTAATAGAATGATAGAACTGGAAGAGGCCACAAGGGCCATCCAGTCCAAGCCCATGCCATGCAGGAACTCACAATCAAAGCAGATGACAGATGGCTATCCAGCCTCTGTTTAAAGACCTCCAAAGAAGGAGACTGCATCACTCTCCAAGGAACTCTTAGGTTCCTCCTAATGTTGAGCTGGAATCTCTTTTCCTTTAGTTTGCATCCATTGCTCTGGGTCCTATTCCCTGGAGCAGCAGAAAACAAGCTTGCTCCATTCTCAATATGACATTCCTTCAAATATTTAAACAGGACTGTCATATTGCCTCTTAACCTTCTCTTCTCCAGACTAAACATCCATAGCTCCCTAAGTCGTTCCTCATAGGACATGGTTTCCAGACCCTTCACCATTTTGGTTGCCCTCCTTTGGACACGCTCCAGTTTCTCAGCATCCTATTTGAATTGTGGTACCCAGAACTGGAGACAATATTCCAGGTGGGGCCTGACCAGAGCAGAATAGAGTGGTGGTATGTCTTCCCTTGATCTAGACAATATGCTTGTACAGTGCACCCTCCCCTAACGTGGGGATCCGTTCCTTTTAGTTCTTCTGGGGCGTGCAATGGGATCTTCCAGCGCGGCTTTCAGCATATGCTGAAAGCTGCATATGGCGCGCCCACGTAAAACACGGGCATGCAGTATTGATGCAGCCTAGAATCATATTTCTCAAGCATAGTTCTCCTCATAGGGCATAGTTTCCGGAACCTTCAATACATATTAAATCAATACATATCAAATTAATAAATCAGTTTATATCCATCAATTCATATCAATACAGTCAGCCCCTTGTATCCACAGATTGATTTGATCCATGGATTCAAGCATCCATGGCTTGAAAATATTCAAAAAAGTAGAAATTCCCAATAGCAAACCTTGATTTTCCATCTTGTACTAGAGTCACCATTTTCCTTTTCCGTTATACGTAATGGGACTTGAGAATCCATGGATTTTGTTATCCTCGAGGGGTCATGGAACCAAACACCAGGATATACCTCACTTGGAATATTTTGTCCAGTTCTGAGCACCATAATTCAAAAAGGATATGGACAAGCTGGAGCATGTGCAGAGGCGGGCAACCAAAATGGTGAACCACCAAGCCCTGTGAGGAGAGACTTTGGGAGCTGGATATGTTTAGCCTCGAGAAGAGAAGGTTAAGAAGTGGTGTGATAGCCCTGTTCAGATATTTGAAAGGGTGTCATTGTAAGGTTGGAGCAATGTTGTTTTCTGCTGTTCCAGAGAATAGGACACGGAGCAATGGATGCAAGCTCCAGGAAAAGGGATTCCACCTAAACATTGGGAGGAACTTCCTGACAGTGAGAACTGCTCCACAGTGGAAGACACTGGTCCCTCGGAGAGTGGTGGAGTCTCCTTCTTTGGAGGTCTTTAAACAGAGGTTGGGAGGCCGTCCTCCGAGGTTGAGAAAGTGTGACTTTCCCAAGGTCATCCTATGGGTTTTCATGGCTGAGATGTTATTCGAACCTTGGTCTCTTCAGTCCTCGTCCAACACTCAGACCATCATGCCATGCTGGCTAAGGTGGGAATGCACACAGGCTTTTCTATTCATGTTGGCCTCGTTTTCTGCACTGGTGGTGCAGAATGGGTTTTCCATTTTCTCCCAGTTTGAGATGTCTCCTTCTCTCCTTACCAGGAGATGTAGCATTCCTTGAAAGGGGAGTTCCTAGACCACATCTGGTGCTTGCAAGATATACAGACTCTCGGTGGAGGGGAACAGCTACCGCCTCCCACGTGGAGCGCCTGAGTGACCAGTTGACCTGACGCTCTAAGTGGGAGGTGAGGTGGGCAGCATGAACTGGACTCTGTCGTACGACCTGGGAATCCACCACACCCGTATCCAGGACCTGCAGGTCTTGATCAGCAATGCCACCGAGGATGTGCGGCAGATGCACCTGGTCCACATTGCCATGGAGGAGCAGCTGAAGCATGAGTTGGCCATCTTAAACAATGTCACCGAAACCTGATGCTCAAAGAATAGCTCAACATCAGGAGGAACAAAGTTTGAGAATCACTGCCCCTAGAGTTTCGCTGCATCCCCGTACCTCCTATTACTCAAAGTGACAGAGTCTAGATGATGAGCTTAGTTAACTGACTTCATTCCTCTGTGTGATGCCATGTATGAGCCTCAAAAATAAAATCGGTAGTAGCAGGCATGTGGAGTTCAGACAAGGATCAGGAATTTGTTGGGGGAAAACTCTCATAGTAGGTGGGTGAGGCAAGGAGAGGACAGCAAGCCTGATAACTACTCTTTGAGAATGTATACTCAATAAAATTCACTGTTTATATTATCGTAAGAGTAGTTCCTTAATCAAACAAACAGTGTGCTCCTGTAGACGGTCCAGTAGTTCCAGTAATTGTCAGGCTATTCTGTTTTTGGATTTCACATCTTGTAGTGGTTGTTCCCCATCCCTCATCAAAGCGTTCCCAAAATATACTGGCGTTTTCTTCCACATTTTAAAAACCTGCTTGAAGAATGGTTAACTGTGATGCAGGCAGGGTATCCTTCCCTCCCCATCAACCCATCCACAGCCTCCATATCTCTCCCCCATGTGCCTTCCCCAGTATCCACATCCCCTGTCTCGCACATTTAATTTTCATTTTCCCCTTATAGTCACAGTGCTAAAGTTCTGTACCACCTTAGCACTGTAATTGTAAAAGAAAAGGAAGGGGGAATGTTTAGTCTGGTAGGTGTAGATGTAATGTGTGAAGGTGAGAGGAAAACCTCCCAGCAAATGTCACATGTTCATTCAATGCCACCAATCCAGAAATAGAGCAAGAACCAAGACAATGGATACTGAGGTGGGAATTTCCCCCTATGTGTGTCAGAAACACCTGCCTGCCCTGGGTTTAAAAAGTCCAAGTTAGTCCCAAGAAATCATGAGAAATAGACTAGGATAGGAGATACATTGCATGGGTATTTTAAAATATCCTGGTGAATACAGCTACAGCTTCTGCCAAATCTTTAGGCTTTTGGCTGTTTATGTGAAAAAGCCCAGTACCACATGAAACACCCAGACTGTTGTGAAGATAAAATGCTGCAGCTCCCTCCCTGAGTTTCTTCCAGAAGAAAATGGGATATAAATGTAGGGTCATATGCAACTATGTGCTTGCACTGACAGAAGGTGTGTGGTTTTGTAACTGTACAGGGTTGTTTCTGATTGTGTCTCTCCACTATCCCATGGAGACTTTCATGAAAAGAAGGCAGGGAGGAATTATTCCTCATTTTCTCCTTTCCTCTCTAGTCCAGGCACCATTGCATCAATTTGTTATAGAGTTAGAGGATGCTTTGAAACAGTCTGGAAGTTTTCAAAAAGGAAATTCTTAAAAATGGTCTCCACCCCCTTTTCACCCAAAAAAGCCTCCACTGGAACACAGAGACTTTGGCAACCAGTGGGCTACAACTGGATATAACCTCTATTAATAAACTATATAAAATATATATGCATACGGGACAGAGGAAAAGTCCACAACTTAACCTCTCTTTGATAGTCTGTATAATGCTGTCTTCAGTCTATAACTATGGTGCTCTTACTATTATTACATGCTGACACTTTATAAATAAATAGACTATCTGAAGGACCGTATGTTCCTGAACAAGCCAGCCCAAGTGCTAAGATGGCAGAGAAAGGCTTTCTCTCACTCTCACCACCTTTGCAGGCATGGTTGGTGAGCACTGAGGAGATAGCCTTCTCTGTGGCTGCTCCCAGATTGTGGAAACCCTTTCCACAGGAGGTCAGGTAGGCCCCCTCCCTGCTCTCTTTTCACCGGCAGCTGAAGACATTTTTAGTTAGCCAAGCTTTTGGTAGATGAATTTGCCTTGTATAGTGTAGTGTGCTGTTTTAATGTCTTAATAATTTGTACTTTTGAATTATGCTGTTTTAAACTTCTTCTTAAAATATTAGCATTATTTAATTTTTTTTAACTTTTGTAATTAATGCTTTAGTTTTATCATTTTAAATTATTGTAAGCTGACTTGAATCCAATCTCATTTTGGGAGAAAGGTGGGATATAAATCCCATTAATAAATAAATAATGCTACAGAAGAATGCAGTTCCCTAGACATTCTCACCTCTGTTCTGTTGTTGTCAGTGGTAACTGGTGGTATTTATGTCAATGGGACTGTGAATATGTTCTGTGTCTGAATCTAATCTTTAATGGAGATATGCAGAGTGCTGAACCTATTTTGGGGATAGGGTTTTGCATCTTGGAATAGCTCCTGTAAATTCAGACTAAAATCCAGAGCAGATCCACCAACACACTGACATGGAAGCCAGCAGCTGCCACTGGTTATTGTTCTTGCTTCTGCTGCAGCAGCTTGGGTGCTGGACATAGCATGCTGCTTTACACTTTCCCCATCTGTTTCTCCTTATGCAATTACTCTAAATAAATAAATAAATGATTGTGAAAAGGAGACAGCACCAAACATCCAGAGGTCTTAGTTTGGCAGCATGCAGCTGCGCCATATCTAATAATTAAAGTGCCTAAATTAATCTCGAT
Organism: Sceloporus undulatus; assembly: GCF_019175285.1. Classification (NCBI taxonomy): domain Eukaryota; kingdom Metazoa; phylum Chordata; class Lepidosauria; order Squamata; family Phrynosomatidae; genus Sceloporus; species Sceloporus undulatus. The sequence goes on from NC_056525.1 coordinate 172,209,726, forward strand.
CCTCCAAATCACTTCATTAGTATGGAAGAGAGAAGCAGTGACAAGCATATTGTACAGACTAAATTTATTCATCCACCCCAGTTCTGTAACTAAAGCTTGTCACACAGAATCTTCAGGTGCAAATTTGAAAAGGGCTCCTGACGCTGTAGGTTTGAAACACAGAAAGTCAACTCGTTCCTTTGAAAGATGTGTATTATGATACTGGATCTGAATAAAGGTTGGATAAAAATAGCACTCATGAGTAAAATTACTAAATGTGTTTTACTTTGGGTGGTGATGCTATAATTTCACACAAGTGATTACGTAGAAAACCTGCATACTTGTCTTTGCTGGCTGCGGTTTATATTTGACCTGTTTATAAATACAGTGGTACCCCGGGATACGAATTACCCAGCTTACGAATTTTTCGGGATACGAAAAAATCCCATAGGGATTTATTGTTTCGGCTTACGAAGGTTTTTTCGGGTTACGAAAAAACCTCGGCGCTATGCCGCCACCGGAGGGCAGCAGAGAGCTATTTTTTTCCATTAGCGCCTATGGCAATTCAGGTTACGAAGGTTTTTCGGGTTACGAAATTAGCCGCGGAACGAATTAATTTCGTAACCCGAGGTACCACTGTATTCATAACTGTCTCCTACATGTATGAATACTTGACTCCTCTGACATCACTGCAGTCCTTTTCTATAACTCTAGTACATCATATACCAGTATTCCACTCATGCGTCTGAATAACATTGTAATAGATTTTGCTTTAACTCAGGGCTTTTTTTTAAAAAAACCTCTCTTGAAATGTATAGTTAGATGCTGCCATTCTTTAGGAAGAGCAACAGAAAAATGCTGCTACTTGGATGGAGTAATTGGTTCGATAAGAATGCTAGAGAACTATATGGTTAGAGCCACTTTTGGTTTAAGAGAAGAGTTAAGCCTCTTACAAATTCATGCACAACAAAGCACCCACCTTATCAACTGGAACTGTCAATTAATTTTAACTCCAATACCATGCAAGGAACAGAAAATACATTCTAGAGTGCCACTTACTTTTCTCAAACATTGGATATTGTCACACCAGCCCCGTTCTGGTGCTAGCAAAAGTAAACAGATACAAAGCAATTGGGGAGCCCTCAATTTTGCACATCTCTTCAATAAGCATAACTGAGGCTATTTCATCCATTGACAATCCCTCGGTTCTATTCAGGACTACGCCCTTAATCCCACTTCCCTGCCCTATGCCCTACCCAGCATGCCTTTTGTGTGTTTTTTAATTTTAACTTTGAGCTGTAATGCAATTTAGTAATTATAGCAATGCAATTTAGCAAAACAAAGAAAAAAAGAAAAGGAAAGAAAATGGGGGGGGGAGAGAGAAAATAATCCGGTTTGGGTGAGGGAGAGCGAGGAGGGGATGAGACTGAAACCACATCACTGCCCAATCTTGGGACTTCAGTTGGAGAAATTTATCACACCAAAGGACTAATGCTACAGCAGCACAACTGGGAGCTTATTGACAGGTGTTCCCTGTCGGTGGCAAGGGACACCCTTACTATACCTTGGAGGCACAGCAGCAATGATCTGGAGCTGTTGTCATGTGATGTATAAGGCAGTATTATTCAGCTACTATTAGGCAGTCATCTTCTTCTATGACAAGGTTAGGAAACCTTTTCTAGCATGAGGGCTTCATTGACTGGAGGTAATTTTTCTACACCTGATCTGATGGCAGCAGATCACATTGGGGTGGTCAAGGCAGGTTAACTCAAAGGACTCACAGGAAATGGAGGGAAGCAGCTGCCTCATTTAGCCAATTGGTAGGACCACAGAAATCCCCAAATAATTTGAAAAATCTCCACTGGGTTTTCCCCCCTCCAGTGTTACGTGTTTCTTTGTTTCTTTTGCCCCTTTTCTTCTCCCCCTTCCTGTCTCTCTCTCTCTCTCTCTGTGTGCCTGTCAACAAATGGTGAACCCATGAATTTCATATCGTTTTCTTAGGCAAGGAATACTCAGGGGTGGTTTTTGCCTGGTCCTTCTTCTGAAATATAGCACACAGGACCTGCTATTCATTGATGGTCCCCCATCCAAGTATTAACGAGGGCTGACCATGCTTAGTTTCAAAGATCAGAGTGGATCTGGTGCCTTGAGGGTATTTAGGCCCTTTCCTCCTCATCCTTTATTGAAATTGTCAGAAGTCACTGGATAAATAGTGTGCTATAGTGGTTTGAGTGAGGGACTGTGACTGAAGATCAGGCTTTGATCTCCCACTTGGCCATGGAAACCCACTGGATGACCTTGAGCAAGTCACGCACTCTCAGCCCCAGAGAATCCTGTTGCCATAAGTCGGAAATGACACACAACACCAACAAGAACAACAACAAGGATAGTCATCTGGTAAGCCTTTGGCTAAAGGACAAAAAGGCTTTCAGTCAGTCAAGTAGGCTTTGACATAATGTTGTCATCTCTCTCTTTCTCCCTCCCTCCCTCTCTGCTCCCTTTCTTGTTGTGTCTTTATCTGACAAGGCCCTCCCAGATTCTAACAAGTCTTATTATTAGATGCAGATGTATAACCTCGGTTATGTGATGTCACTAATGCCTTAGAGTGCTCTCCATGGGTTCGTACAAGCTCATTTCTTGTCCTTCTGTACAATAATCATTATATCACATCCCTAGACAGGGATTGAATACGCAGCCTATGAACAGCTTTCCCCATTAAAGGATAGAGCACTAGCCCAAGAAATTCAAGTTTTTGATTCAGTTGCAGCTGGAAGTCATTGCAATGGGACATATTTCCTTGTTCGTGCTCCTTTTGTTCTCTGGGAAAACATGCATTTGGGAGATAATAGCAGCTTGTTGCCTGCCTCCGGAATTTAGAACACAGTTTAGAAAATGGACTTTTAATTCCTAGAAGCCTTTTAACAATGCAAGTGTGAGCCTTGTCTCTTTCATGCCATCCTGGAATAAAAGACCATATTTTGAAGTACATTCTTTCCTTTTCTGTTCGACTGCCATCTGATTTCAATTTCCCAACAACAGCTTGCTTTTCTTGCTTCTCTGTATCTGTATCTACAGATTTAATCCTCTGTTCTTCAGCTGTCAGTGAGGCCATCAGGGCTGGACTTTGGAGTAAAAATTTAGAGCCCAATATAGACAGACAAAGAGATCCCAGAAACTCCAACATGGCTGCCATACCACATTTTGGTAACAGTAAGTGAAGTAATAGACAGTAATAGCTCATACTCAGTAGCCTACTGTCTCCAGCAAATCCATTAAACCCTGAATCTAACATTAGTTAATGCTTGACTACAAAGACCTTATCTTTCAACATTTTGCAAGAAAAAAAAACTGGGATACATGTGGACAAACAACATCAGATCTTGATCACGATGGTGACAGGAGGAAGAACACACAAGCTAGGAAAGGTTGCAGCAGTTTGTTTTTGCCTGCGTCTACTAGGAAGGGCAAGATTTTGCCTCTTCTCTCTTCGAGTTAATGGAGTACAATCTATTGTTGCATTTGGAATTGCGTTTACACCAGTAAAGGTAATCTGACGCTGAAAGTGCTAAAGAGATGGAAGAGAGAGAAACTGGAACATTTTAAAAGTAGCTAAAAATTGGGATGACAGGAATAATCAGGACTGTCCCTGCCATATGGGCATAAAGTTAATGAGAAACTTCAGGCAACCACACATTCCCAAAAGAATTGAAAAAAACAATGTTTAGGTGAGTCTGGAGATTGGGGGATGTAACATGAATAGGTTAATGAAGAAAAACACATTTTCCATGTCACCGTACTGCTTACTTAACAACCGTTTTGGGATTTCTAAAATTCAGGCCCCGAACAGTACATCTCAAGATATCGCTAATGTATTTTTAGATATAGGACTTTATCACACGTGAGGAATTTCTCTTAATTTTGAATGAAAAGAAAGTAGGGCCAGAACGCATTCATGTGAATTTGCTAGTTCAGCGAATTTACATGAATGTAAATTGTGTTTGAACTGGCTCCCCATTACCCGAAAATAGCATGCCATTGCCCAAATTTGCATGTGGTAGTCTATCACGTAATAACGTGAAATCCCATGATTGTGCTCAGACTGACTTCCCATTGCCCAAATTTGCGTGTAGTGGGTTATCACGCAATAACGTTAAACCCCATGATTACGTTCAGATTGCCATTGGATTATACTTTCAATTTCCCTTGTCTGATAAACTGCATAGTAAAAATGACAAAGTCCGTTGTTGTTGTTTTTAAAAAAATGTTCTAGAACAAATTTTTGGAGTAATGAGTTTTCAGAAAGAATGGAGGTTTTTAAGTGAGTTATTCTTGAAAAGGATTTGGTGTTCAGAGAGCACTAATGAAAAGTAAACGAGGTGTTATAAGTCTGCCTTGAGACCTCGCTGAGCTTCATGCTCAGGCGATATATTAATAAGATCAGAGGTACTGACCCTGCTCAGAGTAGTTCAAGTCACACAAGTTCCCAAAGGTGAACTAAAATAATTCAGTTCAATAAGTAAATTGCGTAGGGCATTTCTCCAGTACTGGTGGGACTTCACAGAAGCCTTGTTGTGAGGCAGGAAGCAGATATGGTAAAATAAAAATGATAATTAGCAAAATTGAAAATAAAAATGGGAAAGCAAGCTAGGCAAAGGACCAATTATTATTTACCCCAACCCTAGACTTCAAGTTTTAACTAGCTTGAAATTTCTTTTCTCGATTAATTGTACATTAGCAATTGAAATTATTGATCAAAGACTAGAACATATGTACTGCCCATATCTGTCTAACTATGATTACATGTGCCTTTGTTCTTGTTGACTTTTGCAGCTTAGCAAATTTCTCTACGCTTATTTTTGCATAAACTGAGAAAAACTGTACACACACAGTGGAAGATGCTGCAGATAGTAAATATTAATTTGTAGCCTCATTTCTGAAAATCTCTTGAGAAATCATTAAATTAACATAACTAGAAAGAGAACTGCACGCCAGTAAGGCTGTATGTCAGTAAATAATCACAGCCAAACAAATAAACATTTTTTAAAAAATCCGCAACCATTACCATAGCATCGAGACATGGCAGTTAAAGTGGTGTCAAACTAGATTATTTCTGCAGTGCAGATGCAGCCTGTGTTACTTGTTGCTCTATTTGTCATCTCTCATTAGTGTTTAATTAAAAGAATTAATGAGAGTTGCATAAAATCAGAAAAATTCCTCCCAAAATATGCCTTTAATTTCCTTCAAAGTAACATTTGAAAGTAACTAGAAACCATTACCCCAATAAAGCAACTTTGCTCCTACTCATTGCATTACTTTTGAAATGTAACTTCATTATCCCTCATTATCCTCAAAAGTACATACAGATAAATGCATTGTGTGTAACCAATTACTTCTAAGCTCTTTTAGTTAAAGGCCACTTCACCCAAGGGCCTTGAGTGATCTATGAAACATATTAAAAATATCAATATATATACTTGTTACCAATTTCCAAAGGTTACATATACCCTACACACTTCCATGCCATCATCCTCTGAAGATGTCAGCCACAGATGTAGGTGAAATGTCAGGAATAAATTTGTCCAGAACACAGCCACATAGCCACAGAAAACTATGGACGATGGCCATGAAAGCCTTTGACTTCACATATTAAAATTATTCACACTTAATTCTGACATTCCTGATTCCAATACTTCCTCCTCCTCTTCATTTACTGGGCACAGACATGGTTTACTGGGCTTCAGAGGATTTGTCTTCCTTTTCTATTTCCATGGTAGAGAGCCTCTGTCTCCTGCCATTTGCTCTATGCTCTTTGGGTGAATTTAGGTGGTAATTTGAAATGATAACTATGTCCAGATGGAAAACCTGGTCTCCAAGAACTGAACAAGCAGAGCTGATCCTTTAAAAGGCCAGCCATGATTTTCTCATCCAAGCAAACTGGACAAAACCTGGCCTGGTTAGAAACCAGGATGCCTTCTGACTTAGAGAAGTACAGAATGGGGCCTGAGGAAAAGATGCTGCATGCCTTTTCTCAGTTGCTGGGACCAAGCCAGGTTTTGCTGGGGTAAGGGAAGAAGGGAACAAGAACAAAACACAAGGCCATGGCATCAGCTGGAGGATTATGGAGAATGAGTAGTGAGATAGCAAGGCTCATCCAAGAAGCTTAATGGATCTAGTCCAACACCAAACATTATGCCATACTTGTTTTCTTTGCACCCCTCTCTCCCTCTCTAAGAGCACCATATCTATCCATATATGTGTGTGCGAATCTGTTTTGTAAAACTGCACTCTAGACAACACCTACTCCAGGCAACTATGGTGAGTCCAGGAATCCCTGAGAATCTTCCAGGGGCCACATGGATTGCTCAAAATAGCTCACAATAACAAAATTAAACTAGAAGGGCATGAATTCCACAGGTATATTTTAGAAACGTTAAACAGGGCAGAGCTCCTTATGACCAATTTAAAAGCAAATTGCATCTTCCTGAAGATCATATCTTCAACTGTCCTGATTTGGCATGGACAGTACTGATTAATCTTCTGTCATCTCACTTTTGCAGCTGTTTCAAAAAAGTCCACATTTCCCCTTTCTTCTCCCACTTTCCCCCTTTGTCCTTAGCTTACAGTTCTTCTTCCATTCTCATGATCTTCAGACTCGCCTCCCTCGCTTATGCACGAGGGATGAACAGAGGGGGAATTAATGGGGCGTGCACCCATAACGCGCCCCTGCACCTATATTCAAGCCAATGGGGCTTGAATATAAGTGAACTCCATTTTCGTGAGGGGGTCTGGAATGGATACCCCATGAAAAAGGAGGGGCAACTGTACTTTAATTGCTGCAGACTGAGTTCAAAGTGCAAAAGTAGTTTGAATTCAGGGTGGAAAGGAGAGGAGGGAGTGGAATCTTGTCTTCCCAGTAGACTCAGGCAACCTCTTCTAGCCTGCGTGTTGTTCATTAATAACTTTTTTCCATCTTGACCAAACTCTAATGTTGGTGTCCCAGTTTTCAGCTGTTAAATGGGATAGGGAATTGCACAGGCAATTCACCTTTTTTTTGTTGAAACAGGTGTGGCCTGGGAGTCTGGCCTGACAGCCTTGAGATTGTACTTTGCCCATCCAGGCCTACTTGGTATGCACATTCTTGGGTGACATATAGGTCCAAACTGTTTCTTCTAAAAACTGCAAATACATGTGGTTTATGATATCGCTGTTAGCACTTCAGATGACATGGGTTTCTGCCAACAACAATTTTGAAACATGCTGTTTGGACACAGCTATGCCTGCTGGGATTTTGTAAGCTGTTGTGTGAAGAATAAAATACTAACTGGAACAGATGTAGATTATTTTTTTAAAAAGAGATTGCTGAACAACTTTGTCGTCTGTTTTCTCCTTTTGAAAGAAATGTGCAAAATGCTTTCTTTAGAAGGGTCATTTATACACACATGCCGAGAAACAGGCATATGGCAGCGGTTTGATGTGATATAAATATATTCATTTTATTTGCATTAGTTGTCCTCTCTGACCTTTATCTAACACATCCAGACTTTGAGCATAGTCTGACTGATTGCTTTGACCTGATACGGAATGTTACCTTTCAAATGGAGCATGTACATTGTTCTGATGGGTGACAAGTTTTTTTCTCCCCTCTTTTGTATATAAAACAGGAAAGAAAGAGTACATTACAAAGCTTAGCTAGAGTTCAGAGTTTGGGGATAAATTGGGTAATCCAATGTCTCCTGGGATTTCTTATCTCCCAGTGGTCAGCATTATTAAAATACCCAGACAGCCTCAACTGCACGTAGGACAAAGAGTGATGAATAGTTCACTCAGTTAATGATTAAAGGCTTCACATGTTTGCTCTAACTGTAGACCAAAATATTACTTTATAGATCTTTGGTAGCCAATGCCATTTATTGGCGTGTGGAACCTTTGGATCACCAGATGTTTAGACTACATCCCCCACAATCCCTTACTATTAGTCATGGTGTCTGGGACTTTTGAGAGTTGAAGTTCAAAACATCTAGAAGGCAAAAGGTTCTCCACCTGTATAGAAATATAAATGGTACAATGAATGGTGTAGTCTGGGTGTTATAAACAATCACATGTGTGAACAGAAAATACAGAACGAACTGTGTGAATGCTTGAAAATCTGCCATGTCAGCCACCTGTGTGTGTCTGGCTGTTCAGGATGGGACTTGGAACTTCAGACAGACTAAAAGAGGATAGAGATCTTCCCCTGGGTAAGCAAGCCGTCCATCCCCTTCAAGTTGCCATATTCTACTTCCTCAAATCCAGGCATCCAATTTTCATATATTATTCTAATTATGAAAAATTATTCTAAATATGAAAAATGTTCTAATGTGCCTTCTGATCATGCAGATTATGTAATTAATTTGTTGCAGTCCCTTCCACTATGCCTCAACCTTCATATCTTCTTTTGCAATGACAAGTGATCTGAGAGAACCAATGTAGATTGATGTTTAATGTGCTGGACTTGTAACAGGGAGACCCGATTTCAAACCTTTTCATGATCATGGAGGTTACCATTTGACCTTGGGTCATTACTATGTCCCAGCAAACCTACCATGCAGAGTTGTTGTGAGGATTAATAAGAGGAGGGAAACCATGTAAAGAGAACTAGTGTAGTGGGTTGAGAATTGGACTACGATTCTGGAGATTAGGGTTCAAATCCCTGCTCAGCCATGGAAACCTATTCGATGACCCCGGACAAATCATTCTCTCTCAGCCTAAGAGGAAGGCAAGGGGAAACCCCCTCTGAACAAAGCTTGCTAAGAATACCCCAGGATAGGTTCACCTTAGGATCCCCCAAGTCACAAAAAACTTGTAGGCAGACCAACAGCACTACCATGTAAAATGTGGTCCAAATGGGTACTGGGTGGCATGCCTAGAATCTGGATAAACTTTGGTAATCCCAGTTGCACCACATGACTGCTTGAATGTCAGAATGGCTTCAAGAGGATCTTGTCACATTTGAATCAAAAACAGTGTGATTGGCAGGTACTGACAAGGTTTGCCTGTCAATGAGAAGGAATGCTCTAGTAATGGATGGACTATAGACCAGCTACTGGACAGACACAATGTTGTGTGATGAAGTTCAGCTACCGATGCTACTATCCTGCTCTAATTATACTTTTCAAGTCTTATGTGATAAAGTCTATAGTTTCCAGATGCCCAACTTACATGTTTTAAAAACAAACAAGATTTTACCACATATAGACCCAAGATATAAAGCAAAATGTGCAGGCATTATTTTGAAAAGACTACCAAAGAAAGGTTTGTACTAATTATGTACATATAGCTTTTAGTAATGCAAATATTTACTGTTCTTATAAATTGCATACATTTACTACTAATTAACTCATGTATTGAATATAACAATACCTTTATAGTTTTATATAGTTGAACAATGTATTTTGTTATACCATTTGGAAAATAAATAAATAAATAAATAATGCATAAAACTGTAAAAAACTATAAAAAGTTTATTGTTATATTTGATACCTAAGGAGTTAACTCAATTAGTAGTAAATATATACAATTTAAAAGTGCTGTAACTATTTGCATTGTTTGTTAAAAGTTACATGACTAGTTTATAATTTGTACCAGACTTTCCTTGTTAATGTTTACTCTTTATGATCTTGTCCAGTTCCTCCGTAACTGTACTTCCCAGTCTTAGTCTTTGGCCTGTTACAGACTGCCAAAATAAAGCTGCTTCGGGTCTCTTTGGAGGTATGCTGTTTAAATGATGCATGCATCCTAAGAATCCGGAAGCTGCACCAAAGCTGCACTCCAGTGCTTAGGAATGGAGTGTGGCTTTGGCGCGACCTCTGGACTCTTAGGACCCATGCATCACTTAAATAGCATACCTCCAAAGAGACCCTGTAACAGGCCTTAGTCTTCATCTGATTTCCCAACGGCAGTCTCCATTCTGATCTATGTTTCGTCCAAGATACAGAAACTCTTAACTATTTCAATTTCTTCATTGTCCAGGTTGAATTTATGTAGTTCTTCAATTGTCATTTTTTGTTTTCTTTATGTTCAGCATTGGGAGGCTGAATGGATCGGCGTTATACACCAGCTTCAGGGGAGAGTGGGTGGTGGTGTCTGCATGATGCATGGCCTAACACTGCCTTGATGCTGCCATCATACTATGTGCTGATTGCATGGTGGGCAGCGTCACAGTGCTCCTTTGGTGCTATGTCCAGATGACGCGGTGGCAAAAGGAGCGCTGGAAAGTGTCATGGCAGTGGCAAGGGCACCTTTTCCCCACTGCGAAAAGGAGCGAAATTTTGCCATTCCTTTTAGCACTGGGTTGCTGAGGCCTTGATCCGGCGCTGAAAGGGGCAGTCTTTTTAGCCCCTAAGTCTGCCTTTGCACTTTCTTCCTTTATCTTCCTTAGTTATTGTTCCAAATCTGTGATGTTTTCTGCTAGTAGTATGGTGTTGTCTGCATATCATAGATTGATGATGTTTCTTTACTCCTTCTCCTTCTGATTCTAAACGTGCTTTTCTTATGATATTCTCTTCCTGGCATTGCATGTCAAATCACATTCAGGAAAATGCATATTTTCTGCTAGCTTGCAATTCATTCAAATTTACATTCCTAATGAACCATAACTGCAGCCCATGTTTACCTTGTGAACTGAAAGCACTCCATGCCTCCAAAGAGATTATCAAGGTTGGTACAAGCCCGTGGTGTAAAAGAAAATCTCACTGGTGATTAATAGATGCAGCAGATGTGTTCCTAGCAAAGAAAGTCTTCAGGTTCTTCAGCTGTAAGGGACTTGAAATCTCTTCAGAGTTGGAAATGGCTCAGTTTCTTAAGCAATCGATAGGTCTGTCCCAGGGTCAACTAAACATACTTTCTCTAGATTGGTCTAATGTGTCCCCTCGACCCTACCACCTCCAGACTGAGATGGAGGTGTGGTTGCAAGCAAGGGTCTGAAGTGGCAAAGGAATACCTAATGCGCAGGAACAATATCCTCTTTTTCACCTCCTCCTCCTCAATGTTTTGGGAGTAGAAGAGCCAGCCAGGCAGCTGTCGTCTCTATACCTCCTATAGCTAAGCTGAAAGGCTCTCACAGGAAGATAAATGAGTACATGCTCTTATCTGCTGAAATGGCAAGATGAGGTGAATAGTGCAATGAGGCCACTTGTCTATGCTAAGAATAATAACAAACTCTTTCATGCCTACTGAGGACTGTGCAAAACATCCTGTATCTGAAACCAACTGGCAAGTATAGTCGATCCTTTTTATCCACAGATGTTACAGCCACAATTCCACCATCCACAGCTTGAAAATATTGGGGGGGAAATCCAACAAGCAATCAATGGTTTTTGCCATTTTATACAAGGGACATCATTTTACAATGCTATTGTATATAATGGGACTTGAGTATCTACGGATTTCGTTATCCACTGGTGACCAAATCCCATCAGATACTAAGGGACCAATGCATCATATTCAACACATGACAAACAACCAAAAAACATAAACTAGCTATTTTGTAACATAGAGGGTGAGGTGAGATTGTGCTACGATATCTAAATGCCCTTTCCTCCTTAAGTGAGCTCCACTTCTATTTATTTCACTGCAGCATCTAGGTTTGGGCCTCAATCACTTGCTTAGGAATAGTAGATCCAAAACCAATATATACATATGTTTATATACCAGGAGGAGTGGGAGGATTCCCAAAAGTTAGGAAGAGTGAATAACTTTGGGTTCGAAGTTACTTACTTTTTCATGAAGTAGGTGGTAGTTTTATTTATTACTTGAAACAAGGGTAGAATACTGCGCTGAACAGCCTATTCATTAAAATCTCTTTTAAGAATGGTGTTATATGATGACATAGTATGGCCACTGGCACTAATATGCAGCCATCTTTTTATCTCTATAGTGACACTATGGGGCTTATCACACGGAGCCTTAGTATAGGTAAAATATTGCTGAACTGTTTTAGAAGCGCAAAGGTGTGATCATCTGTCGCGCTTCTCAAATGTCATTGAGGCATCCCGCTTTTCTTCCATTGTCAAAGTGTTTGTGGAGAAGCCATTTTTGAATAACGGAATATCCAATTCAGGAACGTTTTTCCCACGGTAAGTGCCTCCGTGTGATAAGATCCTATGTTGCCATTATATAACATTCCAGCAACATTCTTACAAGTGATTTTAAGAAACAGGCAGCCAGCTGTTGAGTGCAGCAGCTTGCCATTGTTAGAAATTTTTAAAAAAGAAGAAGGAAGAAAAGAAGAAAAAAGAATCTGAAATGAAACTGAGCCTTCATAGTTTGTTTATTACTTTAAAGTACATGCAGATGAACTCAATCTGGGAGTGCTGTGCATGGGTCAGGACCCATTTTTCTTCCTCAAAGACCATGAAAGGATGAAATGAAAATACTCCATGGCCACCAATGGAGTCCTCCTACTTTTTAGCTGTTCACTGCTTGTTGAAGCAGTAAATAAAATACATGTGTTTGTTTTCAGCCTTTAAAAAATGTTAATGGAATATCAGTTAAAATATTATGCCACTAACTAAATAGCCAAATAGTAAATGTCAGAGTTATAGCTCTCTGTCTTGATGCAGGATATCAAGCACTGTTTAATCATTATATCTCCCAACATTTATAATGTTCACTTTAGGGGTAATATTTCTGTCCTTTCCCCCTGTAATTCTTTCTACTGAATTTGCCTTACATAAAATACATGAAATATTAGACACATTATTTTTTAGTGAACTTTCATATTGGTTGGGGATGTTGTCCTTCACTTTGAACTTCCTTACACTGAATCGCTAGATTTGATTTTGTTAGTGGGGTTTCATCTTGTCGAGATTGCCATTATTTCTTTCCTGATGCAATTTGTACAGTTCAGTCTTTGGGCTGGATGTCACATGGATTTCAAATAAAAACAAATCTACCGTATCATAAATAGATTTGGCAATGCAGTCAACACTTTTGTAGGAAAAGGCAACAATTCTAGAAGAAGAAGAAACTAAATCTAATTTAAATGCAAGTTCCATTGCATTGCCTAAGCAATCTATCCAGTCTCTCAGTAACTTGATATTATGCTCCCACTAAGTTGTCTGGCAGTAAGCAGTACCTGACTTAAAATCACACATACAGGCATATAAAGGGCTACTCTATGTGGAACTTTATTATGTGAATCCTGCAGATTTTCACACATTTGCATTGACGCTTAATTGTCTTCACTTTCCTACACAAATTTGCATCTATTTGGCTTTCCTCTGCCAAAAATGCAAAGCCATTTGAATCCATGTGAAGTGGCCAGCCAGTCATCCATGTGTTCAATAATGCACATTCTTGTGGATACTTCTGTAAAAAATGCAGTACCTTTTTCTGAGGAGTTTGAGGAGTCCCCCCCCCCCCCCCCCAAATTCCTCCGAATCATTTGTGGAGGGATTGCAGTCTATTTGATTTGATTGAGGAGTATTTAAATCATGTAGACAAGCCCAGAGAGAGAGAGAGAGAGAGAGAGAGAGATTAACAAAATTACATAGGTCATTATCACACGATTGAAATTGGAAGTATAATCCAGTGTCATCTCGAACGCAATCACGGATATCATGGATAACCTTATTGTGCGAAAGGTTATCAGACGCATTCGTTGGCATTCCAAACACAATCACACATCAATCCACACAAGTAAATTTGGTGAACTAGGGAATTCACAAATCCTATCCCCAGGCTACTTCACATTCAATGCAATGCTGTTTGGTGTGATATGCATGTCTGCTGTGGCCCTGGTATTCCCCCCCCCCCCCCCCAGCATCAATTCCCATGATCCTCCGTTTTGTTTTGGTTTCCGGGACTCTTGGGTCTTCCCTGGCAGCTGGGAGGAAAAACAGCTGTTTTTGACAGGAAATAGTGGCTCTCCATTCGGCATCCTGCAAGCTCTCTCTCTGCCCAAAATGGTGGGCTTCGGGCTTGTCCTGCTCCTGGCCCCTAGTGCCCTCCCCTTTCCCCCTCCTCCGACTCATGGTGAGGAGGCAGCGCCATTGCCTTCAATGGGACTCCCAATGGGCCAAGTCAGAACCAGAGAGGACCCAGGCCCCCCACAACCTCACTGCAGCACAGCTCCCTCAAATGGAGGGACTCCTTCTCCTGCCTCCCCCCATAGCTGGAGACTTAAAGGCACAGACACAGTCTCTCTCTCTCTCTCTCTCTCTCTCACACACACACACACAAACACACAACCATTTGGAGACCCCCACCCACCTTTTGGGTTTTCTTGGCAGGTTTATTCAGGCCGGTTACAAACCGGCAGTTGGGACGTCCTCTGGACGTCCCATTTTAAAAAAGGGGCGTCTCTTATAGACGCCCCTGAATCTAGTACGGACTGTGTCCGTACAAGATGGCGGTGCCCCTTCCACATGGGCGCCGCCATCTTTACGTACTGGACGCATAGCGTCCAGATGTGTCGCGGCGCCTATGACGTCGCGAATGCGCCAGCAGCGCCTCGCGACGTCATGGAGGCGCCGCAAAAAGAAGCTCCAAAATGGAGCTTCTTTTTTGCTCTGCGTGGGAGCCGCGCGGTTTGGCTGCTGCGGCTCCCGCGCGGAGCAAACAGCGCCGGCGGGGGACCGCCGCAAAGCGGCGGTTTGTATCCCGCCCCAGATGGGGTTTGCCATTGCCATTTTTTGAGGAGGCTGAGAGAGTGTGACTTGCACCAGGTCATCCAGCGGGATTCGATCCCTGCCTTCTAGAGTCATAGTCCAATGCTCAAACCAAACTTTTGACTGGTTTTGAATTGGTGAATTGCCTAAATAACGTGAAATGAAGGGTAATGAATGCACAAATAAAGTGCATTGCCTAAATAACATGAAATAAAGGGTAATAAATGACTAAATAATGTGAATTGCCTAAATAACGTGAAATAAAGGGCAGTGAATGAACAAATAACGTGAAACAAGGCAAAACGACGAGAACCGGAGGCAAGCCCCACTGGAAGTGTAAAAAGGTCACGATCTGATTCTGCCCACACTGCGCATGTGCAGGGATGCTAATTTGAGCTCTAGACTACGAAGTACTTATATGATAACTTCTTTTGCATTCGCACTACTTTGGCTTTGGGGTGGGTACTGTGTTCTTCTGTGCGTTTGACAACCGTTTGAGTAATAGCATCCATTTTCGAACTGGCCCTACTTTCTTTTCCCCCGAAATTGGGAGACATTCCTTCCGTGTGCTATCGTCCATAGGAAGAGAAGGTACAGCTGAAGGAGCTGTCTGCCCTCCATCAGCAGATGGAGCTCTTTCACTACAGTGACAGCAAAGTGGAAAACTAAGAGAGGACTATTGTTTCTTGTGGAGGTTAATGTTCGCAGTCCAGTTTCATTTTATAGATTGGTTTGACAATAGATTTAGTGAGGGTTTCCATGCGACAAGCTGCTTTTAAAATGTAGCTTAATATTTTATGACAAAAGAGCAATTTTTAACCAAGGCCATTAGGGGCTCCATGGTGCATCCCTACTTGTGTCTGTACACTTAAGAAGAAGAGAAGCAGAGAAGGGAGCTCACACTCTTTCATAAATGCCAGTAAGCGGCTTCCTGTATTGAGGAACAAATTAACACCTTGCTTAAAAAGAGGATTGGATAATTGTTTTTCAGGGTAGCACCTCTGCTGTGGCCACAAAGCTTCCTAACTCTACTGCTTGGAAATCCACTTGTCTCTCTCTGAATCTTTGGATACTGACTTAACTTGGGACAGTTCATACTGCTAGATCACTCAGTTTAAAATGGGCTGGACAAAAGGAGAACTAGGACCCATCTCTACAAAGCTGGGATTTTTCCTGCAACTATGGAGAGAGATGGTTACCAGTTAGACATGTGTTATAATGGTTCACATGCAGGGTATACAAGAGCAGAATTTAGCTGGTACATTGGTCTGGGACCTGGTGAGCCAAGGAAGACCTTGCAAAATTTCTCTTGGTGGTCCTATTCACATGAACATTTTTCTCCCTGGTCATGTACCTGCTGGAAGAGACTGGCAGAGTGAATAGACCCCTATAAGAAGGGTCCTTTCAAATGCGCATAACCACAAAAATGGTCTCTTAGAGAAATCATCACATGTAGATACTTGCTGAAAGTGAAGAAAGCATGGACACTTTTCTCTTTAGTTATTAGGAGCAGAGAGAACTTCTTTAATTGCCTGTCTTGTTTCTTTCTCTATGCTCTCTATGTTCCTTAGGTCAGTGGAATTTACGAAGAGGTCAATTTCTCTCTCCTTCCCCATCTCTCTTAAAGGTTAAGAGTTAGTGATTTACAATTCTTTGTTTTCACTCTCTTCTTTGACAGTATGAGGCTTTTGGCTCAAGATGCCCCCTCCTACATCCTCACTTGAGAGTCCACTTTTAGGGACTCTTGTACCAAGTATAGGTTTTTTTTTTCTATTGACTACCTTCTTTCCTATTTTAGATGGATTTCTTTCTAACAATAAAGTAACTTTTGCTTTTTAAATTTACCAGAGTATCCTGTGTTTTGTTTTACCAGAAGCTCAGATGCACTAGGGACATGCTGCAAACTTCTGCATAATTAAATACCAATACTGTAATTTTTTACAATAATATGGTCTTGTAACTTTGGTCTGTAAAATCAAAGCTTGTCTGAAACATTTTATTGACTGAATTACAGTAACAAAAGAAAACCCAGCCATCCACTCCAGTCAGTTTGGATATGATATTCAAAGCTAGCGAAATTATGTTAGCCCTTGAAGCAGAAATTCCCGCAATTCCACAAATCTGCTGTCTGAGACAATTGTTTCAGGCTGCAGCAGCGCTGCATCTGCACTGTGCTGCAGAAATAATCTAGACTGACACCACTTTAACTACCATGGCTCAGGGATATGGAATCCTGGAAACTGTAGCTTGTTGTGACACTAATGCTCTCTGACAGAGAAGGCTAAATATCTCACAAAACTACAATTCCCAGAATTCCATAGCATTGAGCATTGGCAGTTAGGTGTCAAACTGAATTATTTCTGCAGTGCAGATGCAGCCTCAGTCATCACACGGAGCTTTTGGGTGGTTTTGTAGCTTGGTTCCAGCTCACTTCTGAAGTGATTGCACTTCCAACGATGCGGTTTCACCCCATAAAGGGACTGTTTTATCAGACATCATTGATTTCTATGGGACCCCCTTGTGAATTGCTTCAGCAGCGTTTCTGAAGTCACCCCTCATTTTGGTTAAAACGGAAAAAAGTGGCTTCAGAGAATTCGCTTCCAGGCTGCCTTCGATTGCACTGCGATTTGGTCTGGTGTGGAAAAGCACTGATGCCATCCCCCTTGGCCCCTGCTTCCTGCTCCGTCACTCCCCTCCTTCTCCTTCATGCCATCTCCTTCTCTCTGCCAACCAGCCGATCCCATCATCCCCTGCACCCCCTGCGTCCTCCTAGACCCTGATCTGCTCCCCTCCTTCAGCCTCCCCACCAATCCCATCATCCCTGCCTTCTCCTAGACCCCCATCTGCTCCTTTCCTTCACCCTGACACCTAACCTATCATCCCCTGACTGCTCCTGCATCCTCATCTCGCCCCCTCTCCACCTAACCCATCATCCCCTGACTGCTCCTGCATCCCCATCTCACCCCCTCTGCCACCTAACCCATCATCCCTGCTGCTCCTGCATCCTGATCCTGGCCCCAGGGACCCCCAGACACCTATCCCATCATCCCCTGACTGCTCCTGCATCCTGATCCTGGCCCCAGCAACCCCCAGCCACCTATTCCATCATCCCCTGACTGCTCCTGCATCCTGATCCTGACCCCAGCAACCCCCAGCCACCTATCCCATCATCCCCTGACTGCTCCTGCATCCTGATACCGGCCCCAGCAACCCCCAGCCACCTATCCCATCATCCTCTGACTGCTCCTGCATCCTGATCCCGGCCCCAGCAACCCCCAGCCACTTATCCCATCATCCCCTGACTGCTCCTGCATCCTGATCCTGGCCCCAG